>NW_010550970.1:18819-19122 GCF_000687285.1 Phaethon lepturus | reverse complement strand
GGGGGGGGGCTGGTGGGGATGAAGAGGAATGAAAGCAAATGCTGAACGTGAAGCAAAGTCAGTATGGGGCGTGGGGCGTGTTGGTGAGAGCGATGATATTTTTACGTCAGGAGTGATGTAAGTTGGGGTCTTTCCTTCAGGTTTGTTTTTTTTCTGGCTCTTCCATCAAATTGAAAAATGCCTTATTTTGCATGAGTATAAACTGTAGCAAACTTGGATCAGAGATGATTTGTACAAGCTAGTATTTGTCAGAGGAAAATGAGAAAAGCTGTGACGTGCCTGACATGCTAGGGCTTCAACTGA
>NW_010550970.1:0-18771 GCF_000687285.1 Phaethon lepturus | reverse complement strand
TGGAGATTAGTTTTACCCCCCCTGCCTCTCATATCTGATGAGGTCTCTGATGTGATATACAAACATGGCTTTTTCAGTTAAATGTTCAGGCTGGGCAAATGTTGCTGTTGATGAGCAGCTAATTTGAATTTCATCTTTATATTATATATTGGAGTACACATAAATTATATAGAAAGAATATATTACTATAAAATTTTCATATTTTATAGTAGTATTTTAATTAATGCAGTAATAAAATATTTTAAATATATATTTTTTAAAAAAGTTTTGCTCCTAGGCATGGGAAAAATACTATTTTTGCCTTTGGTTCATTTTGAATGTATGGCAGAGACTTCCAGGAGCTGCTGAGATGGTTACTCCTCAGATCAGTAAACAGATAAATGGATCATGTCCTCCTTGCTCTCATATTTTTGAAATTGATTTGAAAAATTCCACTTTCTAATCTGCCCCCTTAATCCAAGCTCATCACTCTGTTTCAGGCTGCCTCCTGATTCTTTGAATGATCAAGCAGGCTTCCTCTCTTTGTTCCCCTGCTAAAAATACAAACCGTTCCACAAAGCTGCAGTTAATATTTTCCTGTCATCACGTCCTTTTCTTTATCAAGCCTTCAGATCAAGCGTGGGTATTCAGATGTGAAGAAGGCATTGCTTCATGATTTTACCCTTTCAGTTTGGTGGCAGTTGGGGAAAAAAAAAAAAAAAAACAACAAAAAACCTCCAAGAGGGAAAAACTCAATAGTGACATAATGTTAGCGAGTCTTTTAATTTGATAATGTGTTTTTTGTGGTGTATTTTGGTTTTTGTTTTTTTTTTTAATTGAGAAATGTGAACTTCTGGAGGCTTTTATTTCTGAGGATGATGAAAATTAGCCCTCTGGGAAATGACTCCTCCTCAGTGTAGCTCTTTAATTTGCCTGTCTGAGCTCTTTAATAATGTGACTGCATCCTAATTGGAAGTCACTTGAAGGCAGACTAGGTTTTGATTGTGATTGATTTAATAGATCCTCGTTGTAGCTGGTCTTGAGAAACTTCTCTTGCCCTGGAATAAAGTTATTAATAGGCTCTGCTGTATGTTGCTGACCCTTGGCTGTGCAGAGGTACAGTCCTCACGCTTTAATTTGGCCCCATTGTATCTTGTGGTGATTTATTCTGCAAGTTAAGTGCTGTGATGGGGGAAACAGCAATGGTTTCTTCTGCGGGACATCCCTGTAGGGCACGGGGACCGTGCCCATGCTCCTCTACCCACAGCCTGCTGCCGCAGTGGTGCTCCAGGGATCTGGGGAGCCTGGGAGCTGCAGCCTCCCGTAGCCTTGTCTTTTGCTGGGGGAGGATTTGCTTAACTGGGATGAACCCCATTACAGTCATGCTGACACGTGGTGCAGCTGGGATCCTCTGAAGGTACCTTTCCAGATGAGTTTGGCTGATATTTCCTGCCCCCCCAGGCCTTTTTGCACTTTTTAGTGTGCCTGTAGATTTCCCTGGGACAGCTTCTGCCAGAGAAGAAGAGCACAGAAAGGGTCAGAAGTTGGTTTTCCCTCTATATATAGAAAGAAAGTAGCGGTTACTCAGCTTCCCTTTCTTCACATCCTACTGGAGCACAAAATATTCCTGCTCACTGGCTCGCTTAAGCTACAGTCTAACACTGAACTGCATTAATTTTAGTTTATAACTGGAGCCTGAATACTGGCCAGAGCCATAACACGCTCCCCCTGACAAGCTCACATTTTGAAGCTTAAGACCAAGGCATCTTTTCAGCAACCCCATTACTGATTCAAGAGCAATGGATGTTAAAATGTCAATCAGTTTCTTTTAATTATGCCTGTAGCAGCCTGGGAGAGCTGCTGATTTCATTTTGAGAATGCTGGTACTTTTTGATGGGTTAGAAAGAAGCCTGGGCTGGTGGGATGCGAAAGCACTGAGGTGAGGACAGGCTTATTGGAATAAAACTGACCCTTACCCTGCTGTAGCTTATTGCTCCTGGCCCAAACCAGGAGTGGCAATTACCTGAAACACCACTGTTTAATTGTAAAGACTTGCACTAACCTTTCGTACCGTGTGGTGACAGGTATGACTGAGTTCCCCCTCTGCTTAGGGCGACTGAATATGCTGCCCGCTTCATCCCATGGCTGACCTCCGGGAATGCCACCCGCATGGCATCCTGCCACCCAGGGCATGGCACCCAGCTACCCGCCCTTTCCCTCGTGTAACGCGGGACGTGCCGTCTCAGCGGTGTAAAATGCTGCCTGACCTCCTAAGTGTGGTGCTCATCAGCTAGCTGCTTTAACATCTTGCTGAAACTCATTATATTTTATATTCCAAGCAAGTGAGCTTTGGTTTAGCATGAGGTAAGAGAGCGAACAAGTTGTGCGAGGATCCTGGCTCTTGCCTACAGAGAGCGTTAAGGAACATGTCCTGGTCCACGGGAGCTTTACCCCTGACTTCAGCGGGTGTAAGCTGCAGCTCTGTATCTAAGCTCTGACGCACTTTGTGCTGGCAGACGCGGAGAGATTTCCCTTGCATGCATGATGAATTTACACTGCTTGGCTACACATCACTTGTACTCATTCCTCTTCCAGCTGTCACAGGGCTCTTGTGCAGTGCCAGCGGTACCAGCTCTTCAGCATACCTCTCCATCGTCCCTATTGAGGGACTCGCATCTCTCTCCCTCCTTTTTGCATTGGCTCTTGTCTCATTTACTGCCATTACAAACGAAAAATGCTAAGTGCTGAGTCACGGGGTAACGATAACAAAAACGTCATTTGTGCTGGACAAATTAATACCCTGTTGCCCATAGCATGATGACCAACCTCCTGTCCAAAGGTCTGTCAAGGATGGTAAGTGTTCTGCACGCTGACATTGCCTCCCTCCCCTACAGCGAGCCCTGCAGCACTGGCTTGCTGCCCGAAGTGGTCGTAGCCAGCTAGCTCGGGAGCTGGGGCAGTGCACCGCGCGCTGCTGTGGCTCCTGCTCAGCCCCTGCGAATGGGTCCTGGCCACCTCTGCCCCGTCTGTGCTGCTCTCCTTTGCCTCTGCCCTGGGAAGCATTTCTGTGGTCTTTGCTGGAGTTGAGTTGCAGGGTGAATTGCAGCACTTCGTGCTCGTGCTTCTGTGTGGGTGCAGGGGAATGGTGGAAAGATGCTGCAAGATTTCCAGCAGCACTATGGGTTGTTTTCTGTGGAAACAGTGGCTGGCTTCAGATGCTCGCGCTTGGTGCAGATGCAGAGTGTCTCAAAACATTGGTCTCTGTGTCTTTGGGAGTGGGGGTGGTGTCACCTCTAGTCCAGCTCGTTCCCTGGTACTAGATAATCAGATGACTCATGATGAAGAGCTGATTTTACAGCTAGATGGCCAGGATGCTGAGCCATGGACCATCCTATACTTGTGTAGCTTCAGCAGAGCTCCAGCTTCTTGCTTGGAGCCACACTGACCCAGTGTGTACTGATCATGCAGCAGTGCCAGCAGCCCTATTGCCTCTGCATGACCCCACGGACATGGGTGTCCACAGGGACACTTGGGATGTGAGGGTGTGGGGATGTAGAGAGCAAGGGCAGAGGAGCAGGGAAAGCTGGGACATGAGTGCTGGGGGTTTGCTGTGAGCCATCAGGGAGCAGGTGGAGAAGGTCAGGACTGGGGTGATGTTTGCTCCTGCTGAGAGGAGCCCAACCTCAGATATGGTACAAGGGGGTTAGTGCATGGGGATGAAGCTGGCAGATCTTGCCCAACCACAGGCAATGCAGGTAAGGTGTAGTTGATTAGACCTGGTGAAATGGGAGGTGGAAAGCTAGTGCTTCTAAGGACAGGAGCTGGCTAAAGATGCAACTGTGGTGTGGCACAAGGGCCAAGCCCTGTCCCACCTTGCATGGCCTGAGTGCACCAGCTCAGGTGCGGGTATCTCTGTGCCCGGTTCCCAGGCTCTGGAGCAAAGACTTCCAGCTGCACAGGCTTGGCTCAGGCCTGCCTGGCAGATGTGCCAGCCTATCTGGCCCTGCCTGGATCTGTGGTGGTGGTCAAATGTGTCACCAGTGCTCTTGGTTCTTGCCACAGCCTTGGTCAAGGACAGACTCTGCCTTGCATGGAGCCAAGGGCTGGCTGGGTTTCTGGTAGCCTGTGGGGATGGCCAAAGCTCATCACTCACATCAGGGAGGCTGGACAGACCGTACACCCACCTTGGACAGTGCCTACCCTCATTCACAAGCCTTGAAGTAGGACATGATGGCAACCAGCCATGCTGACCCTGGGTTTGTGTTCCCTCTCTCCTCCAATACTCCATTTTGTCTGGTCTCCTTGCTGTGTACATGTGCTGGTGGGCTCCTAGGACAACTTTTCCGGAAGGGAAAGGATGAGAGGGACCATGGCTATAGAAACGGACTCTGGCCCTTGGGCTACCCCCAGCCATCCCTGCGGTCATCAATACCTTTCCCTTGCTGAGAGGCGAATCCCAAGACCAGAGCAGGGTAGGGCAGGCAGCTGGGTCAATGCTGTGGCTGCCCTCAGCACCTCTGGGGGCAGATGGGATACGGAGACCTCTCAGGGGTACATTGCAGCAGGGCTGAGAGTAAAGCAGTGGGGTGTACTGTTGATCCTGATGGCTCCTTCTCCCTTTCTGTGGGTCTCTGTAACACTGCTTTAGCTGATGGGTTTCGAAAAATCTCCTCCAGGGCTCAGGACATGGCCTGGTGAAAGAGCCATTGCTGGGGTTTCTTGCTGTGGTCAGGAGCAGACCGTGACTACTTGGTCACCTTCAGCAAGTTCAGGTGCAAGAGAGCTGCCTGGTGGGTTTACTCTCCATCTGTGCTGGGAAACCAGGCTGGTGTTTGAAGCTCCTGCAAACAGTAAACATGAAAACACCCCACATAGGTATTCATACAGAGGGAAAAACAACATTAGCAAAAAGCTTCTGCAAAAGTTCTGACTGCCAAAATGTTCACATGAACCAGCAGAGTTTTAAGGCAGACTGAAATGAAGAGCTTGTTCTTCTCACACTTGACTGACTCATGAAACAATTCTCTAAGTGTACTGAGAGTGCCTTTATATTGTATTTTTGTCAGCAACAAAAACAAAATCTCTAGCTTCTCCTAGTTAAACAAGGAGCCAAAATCTTTCTGCTTTTATAAGCTTTAACCTCCCTTGCCTCCCTTTAACCACCATATGCAAGCACCTGAGCTTCAGGAGCATCCTCTGTTCCCAGAAGCCTTTAGGGATGTAAAATCCCTGAAGGTCTTTTGGGCAATTTTTTTTTTTTTTTTTTTTTTTTTTTTGTACAGGCTTACTTTGCTGTGACTTTCAGTGTGACTGTGCCCTGGACTGCCCAGTGCTGGGGGAGGTTTTCTACATGAATTGCTCTGTATAAATAAACCAATGACAACAGTGGTGAAAAGCACAGGCTTTTTCTGTAAAAGTACATCAGCTACTTCTTGTTCTTAAAGAATTCTTCCACCAAATAATCACAAATCATCATTTCTTCCTCACTGCTGTATTGTCTGACAACAATATTTTTTATAGAGACAAAAAGAAGATGCGTAGAAAAAAGCAATAAGTATATAGGATTCTAAAAATCTGTTGAGAAATTGCCCCCTGGAAAGAATAGATTTAGAGCGTATGCACATGAGTTTTAACTCTTGGCTGCCATTTAAACTAAGTTAGTGTATCTGGAATTGGTCTGGCTTTTATTGTCTCGTTCTAGGATGCTGAAGATCTCCTTTTATCTTCCCCTGGTGTAAAACAGCGCAAGCTGCTTCGCTGCATCACGGTGCCCTAGAGCCAGAGGGGAAGGCTGAGGATGGGAGGGTGTTAGGCTGAGGCTAGAGATGAAGGTTGTGTTGGTAGTCCCTCTGGGCTAAGAGCAGTAGATGTGGAGCAGGAACCTGGTGTGAAGTAAAATACCGGCACACAAAAGAGGGTCTCCATGACCGCAGGCTGACTGAGGAGGAAACGACCTTAGCCAGGCTTGTCTAACAGGTCTGGCACATTGCAAGCAGCTAGGTGAGGGTTTGGTATTACCTGCGGCTGTCCATGCACCTAGCACACAGCGATCTTTCACCGCTGAGGGTCTGAGGCTACTTTATGGGCAATTGGCAAGAGGTGTTTATGCCTTGCCTCAGTTCAGCATTCTTCATCAGCCCTGTCTCAGCACGCGGAGGATGCTATCGCACCACATGGTTCCTCCTTTCAAGCTGCTGCAAGATTTACTAGCTCTCCAGCTGCTGTTAATAATGATGCATTTGTCATGTGCTGTTTAATTAGTATGAAGCATGAATCACAATAAAGGCGAGGAAGAGAACCAAGGTAAATGTGAGTTGATGTACCAACAGCGTGGCTGTGAACGTAAAATATCTCCATGTGCTGGCCACACAATACCAAGGTCCCTATTAACATAGTGTATGGCTGAATAAGCACGGGGAGAGCAAGGCTGCACTGACGCTGCCTTTTCCCCGCAGGCAGAAAGAGCAATGGATTACCTGACCTTGGAGGGATAGGTTTTTTTTCCTCCTCCAGACTTGACACCTGCACGGCATTTTGATAGCTGTTATCGCAGGAGAGCAAATAAAGAGCATGTTGCCTGTCTTGCAAAAGCCAAGCCAAGGGCAAAGCCTGCCGTCATCTTCATTGATGTGTCTTGGCAGCGTTTGACGCTGGCTGGATTAGCTTGTTTAATTTGCTCGCTGTGTGGCTTTCAAAGTGATAACCACATTGAAATGACCGGGGTTTGGTTAATAATGATGTGCTTGTTATTTTTAAGCATTGATTTGTGATACAGCTTCTTTGAGGGGTGCACACCAAAGCTCTGTTAGCCATTGGGCTTGCTGCTGGCCAAATATGTGCTCAGAGAAGGTCCCTGCCTGATGCTTTTCAGGCAAAGACAAGCAAATGTTAACATCCCTGCGTTTCAGAAATGGTGGGATGAGCCAAGTGCCCTGATGTCACATGGCAGATCCATGGCAGCTGTCTTCTGAATCCCTGGTGGGCCCCATGGCTATTTTCTGTCCAGGAACCTGGCATGCCAAGTGATGGGATGTCTTATGGCTTGTACTTTGACTCGTCACTGTGCACGGAGCCTTGTAGCCTTCCTTCTGACTGTGTACAGCACCCAGGTCAGGCCTCCTGGCTGCGACTGATGGTGGGTCCCTTTCCAAAATGTCAAGTCTGCTATGGGAGAAAACCTCCTCGGCTCAGCAGCAACAGACAAGTGTCTGTTGATCTTTGTGCTGGGATGTGTTAACTCAACACTAAAAAAAACCCCAACTTACCCAAAAAACGTTCAAGTAAGAGTTGTGTTGATGAGCTTTTCAGTGCTGTTGACCTGTGCGTTAGCTGTCTGCCTACAGTTTTGCTTGCGTATGAAAATCTTAGGGTTTGCACAGAGGCTGAATTTGCATATCAAGAAAGAGTAACAACGGTGCTGCCTAGCTGCATGTTTTAAAGGGCATTAGGAAGTGTTGCCTTTTAAAATGACAAATACTGTGAGTAAACTAGCAATATTGCAGAAAGGTGCCTGTCTCAGTAAACGAGACCTAAATATTTTTCAAAGTATCTGACCATGCCAATCTTCTCTTATAATTAGTGCATGGTTGTACTTAAAGCTCAGTAGTAAACTGATGGAGTCTTAATCTTGCCTTTTCAAGGAGTCAGTAGGCCAAATCTTGCCCTTCTGTCTTAGACCTAATACTGTGGCCACTTACCTCAGTGCAATTATTCCCTGGTTCAGCTTTGTGCTGCATTGTTGGAGACTTCTTTGATGTGCCACCACCTCAGTGTGAAGTTGAGTGACTTCTCTGGATAGTCACCATGGTACACCACGTGTGCTACCCTCTTTAACCGGTCTGTATGTAGTAGCCACTAAGCAGACCAGTGCTTGCTTTCTGCCTCTCCCAGCAAAACGATAGCATGCTGAGGTTGTTTTTCTGATTGTTTAGCCTGGCTCAAGACATTACGCTTATTCTGGTGTAAATTTGGACCTGTGTTAATTGTTTGCCTGCTGCATTGCGAGTGGGGCTGCAGCCCTTCCCTCTGAGTGGGTAGCCCTTGGGTCTTGCTCCTCCACCCTACCACCTGGTTCCACAAAACACGTAGGAATTCAATCCCTCCAAAGTCACCTTCTTTCTGTCAAATCTGACTGAGGTCAGCCGGTGGCGGGAGTAGGAGAAAGATCATAAACGTGCGCACAGAGTATAATGGCAAAACCCTTGTGTCTTACAAAGCCACGTGGCACCACATGTGAAGGAATGTAGACCACCCACCCTGGTGAAGTCTCTGTGCACCTAGCTCCCTTGTGGGCATGTGGAAATCTGTCCTGATTCAACTATTCAAAGCAAAGCAGCATGTTTTCATAGGGCTGGCACTACGTGGTAGTCCCAGCCGTGGATTGAGCTCCTGCTGCTGTGTCCTGAACAGAGGTAGAGCCCTTGCCCAAGGCCCTCCAAATCAGGAGCACTCCTAGCCATGGGGCTTTGCTTGCAGGCCACTCAGGGGAGCTGAGTTGTCCATCCTCTGATGATGTGCATGAACAATGTCATGGGTCATTTTCCTCATTTTGGGACTTGATGGCTTGCCAGCTGTGATTAAGGAGCTCGACAGGTAGTGCTGGGATGGGGCTTCTGCCACAGCTCCTGCCCTGCCGCATGATGTTTTGCCTTTTTGCTGTGGTGCTGACAGGATGCCTGATACTTTGAGATGATGTTCTCCACAGGTTGTGGTGGTGATAAACACTGAACCTAGCCTGAATAGTCCAAATACTGTAGCATGCTGCAGAGCACTTGAAAAATGACATCACATGCAAAACAGCGGCCAAACTGGGAAAGTTAGACTTTGCTTCTGGCAGGCAAAGAGGGCAGTGAGACAAAGCACAGAAATGAGCTTTTAAAGAATTCTCTAAACAAGACTGGATGGAAAGGTGGTTTTGCTAGGGAGTAGCCTCTTATATACTTCTAGTTGGAGTATTAAATAATCTGATTTTAGGATGAAATTGCTTGCTTCTCTGCATCATATTCTGTTCTGGTCCTTTTAATGCTATCAGAAGTGGGAGAAGAAAAAAGCTCCATCATAAGCTCTTCATCTAGGCTGTCTGGTCTCCTCTGCAGGGGAGGGCTGGCAGTGTCCTGCCTGCTGGTCTCTGCCCATGTAATGACTTGCTGAAGGGTATCTTGAATGAGCTCTGTTCACAGCTCCCTTGGGTCTGCTAAATCCAACCCCTGAGGACCCCACCAAGGGCCAGAATTACCAGTGAGTAGGTGGCTGACAGCCTCCTCTTGCCTCCACTTCTCGAGTCAGTGCTCAGTAGCAAGCCAGAGGAAGATGCAACCTGTCCCTCTCTTCTAAGAGAAAAGAGTTTTCTATTATTTATGCTGCATTTTTCATGATTTGTCTCTCATGCAGAAGAAGTTTGGATATGTTTTTTCAAAAAGCTTTCTTTCTAAGCCTCTGTAGTATCAGTCGGGCAGAAAGAAGAAGCTTCTAGAGAGACATAGTGGACAGTGAAGGTGGGAAGGAGCATGCACTTTGGGGTGACACAAATTCCTGTTTTACCCTGGAACCTTGACGCTGGTCATGTGTGTGGCGGCACATTTCTCGCTTGTCAATTGTGATTTTCATGTGCTTTCTTTTCCTACATACTTCCAGTTAACTATCATTAGTCATACATAGCATATGCACATGCAAACTGCATAATAGATTTGGTGAATGATACCAAGCATATGGCTAAATACTCGTATTCTGTCATTGCCATAACCCGTTTCCCTCCGGTTCTTCCACCTCACAATTTTTTTTTTTTTCTTTTCTACTGTATAAGAGATTTGCAGCAGGGAGTACACGTGCTTTTTCTGCTTCAGGAGCCACCTAACACATTAGCAGATACTGAAGAATGGTTGATGCCCAGTGATGTGTAACAAGGATCGCTGAGGCCCTGAGGACTGCGGGAAGTGTTCAGTCTCAGCCTTTTCTCTTCCCATGGGAGAAGTCACTTGTGATGGGTCTTTTCAAGGCTGAGACACATCCCTCCCTTGCAGAGAGCAGATTTCTGTGCTCTGAGCATCCGGCATGCTTGTGAACCTCCCAGGGATGAGGGCTGAGCTGCAGGCAGCCGCACCGCGGCAGCACACAGGCCAGGTGGGTACCTGTACGTGCAGGAGATGCAGGACCCTGCTCCCTCTGTCCAGGTTGTTGCCCAGTTGGGCTTGTACCCAGGCCAGTGGCCCTGTGGGGGTTTTGCATGAGGGAGACAAGGTTCCTTCAGTGGATCAGCTGCTCCAAACGTGGCACATCCATTAGACAGACTTTCTTGGGGCATCATGGGTGTCATCTCTTAAAATGAGTCATTGGGTTCGGTTTACAGCGATGAAGCGAAGGCAACCAGCCTCTGGGGTCCAGAGGAGTCCCCAGCCCTTAATGCTGGGTTTCCCAGGTGAAGTGGAGCAGCCATGGGTTTTTAAGCCTGTAATCTCTGCAGGAGGCTGTGTGAGATGTCTAGAACCCATGCATCTCTTCTGGTTCCAAGCTCAGCTTTGATATGGCACAGCACAAGGCAGTTCCCTACTGATTTGTCACCAGACACAAAGGCATTTTTATAAATTCTCATATCCGGTATAAATAAAACCATGCTTATGCAAAACACAACTAAACCCAGATGAAAAGATGAGAGGAAAGCCCTGCAGAGGGAGAATGAGAGGGTGAAAAATCACTTCTGTAGTTACAACTTACGGTCCATGTAAGTAAACTCCAGTGAAAAGGAAACTGAGCTGTCTAAAGAACCATTAGTGGGCTGGGACATAAACCACTGAGTCTGTAATAATACTGGTGATTTACTAGAGCTGATTGCCAGATCGAACTTTCTCCAGAACAGGCCTCATAAAAACCAAAACAAAGAAACAAAATAAAAAGAAAAAAATTTCTCCTGTTCATGGAAGCTGTCATGTACATAGAGCCCCATGGAGCCCCACAGCCCTGAGGTGCTCTGAAACCTGCCAAAATCTACTCTTGAAGGCACTCTGTTAGGCACCACTCTTCCCTCATCCACTTTGCTGCTGCAAGGCATTGATGTCTCTTCATTGAACATGATGGAGCCAAGGCTGCCATGTTTGCTGTGAGCTTTGAGCATTGCTGGGGGTGCTGATGGGGCCCCAATGGCCACAGCAGTCGTGCGCGTGGGGCAGTGCGAGTGGCTGTGGGCACAGCTGCTGTGGGGTAGCTGGTGAGCCCCGGCAGGCTCCGGGAGCCTGGCTGGGTGGGTTTATTCCGCTGCAGGTGTGAGGGATTGCAGGATTTGGTGGATGCCATTCCTGAGAGACCTGTACAAAAGTTAATGCTTTGCTAGGTAGATGTTTATGCTGGGGATTGTACCTGGGATCTGTTGCTGTTAAAAATGAAACAACCCCAAACAACACTGGGAAAACATCAAAACCAAACAAAAATACCTCTTTTGTCATCAAAATTATGCTTGCTCCTTTTTTAATTGTCTTTTGTGTGGCTGTGCCAAGAACTGCTCCATGACTCATGCCTGTCCCATTGGGAGCAGCATAAGTGAATATGTGGTGTCTGACAAAGCCACCGTGAGAAGGCACATACGGGTGGTGTTGTGATAAGCAGTGTGGTGACCTCTGATCTCTTACGTTGGTCCCAGTTTGTCATTCAGCGTTAAAGGCTAGCTCCAGATTGTCCTTGACTTCGTGGGAGTCCCTTCAGACTGGCCTTAAGTCCTCCTGGGGCATTTTAGTGCCTGTGGATGGATTAAGGGAGGAGTTCAACAGGGATATATGTTACTGCAGGGAAAAGTTGTGAGACAAAATTAGCACTACGTTAGTATAGACCACATAGAGAAGAGTTTCACAAATTCCAATGACCATCTTCCCACTCTGCAGGCTCTGCAGGCTTGTGATTACAGGCGTGGTAAGTGAGATATGCTGTATTTATAGTGGTCGTGGCCACTTTGCCATCTTTGGTGCTACAATTAAGGCTTGAAACGCAAATAACTTGCTGATGCATCTCACAAATGGCACATCTGTTAATAGATGATTTTTCTTAAGCTGAAAATGTAAATAGACGTTGACAGGGTTGAGCACCCACCCTGTCTATAAGTGTAACTTATGTTTTCATTCGCTTGCTGGGGCTTTGCATCAAGCAGGCAGTCTTGAGCTTAAAAGACTGCTGAAGTCACTGATGTGTTCCTCATACCCCTTCTCTCCCAGGCTCTGTGTTCAAGCCTGTTCTTTCATCCCAGGGGCAAAACAAAGCAGATATTCAGAGGCTGAAGAAGGTGCTTAAAAAATTCCACTCTGGTGGGGTTGTAGCTTCAGCAGGCTGCTTCAAAGGGAGGCTTTGGGTCACTCATCCAGGAGGTGCAGCCAATCCTGCTCAGCCAGGCAGAAGAGGGATCAGGGAGCCACCACTCTGTTTCTGGACTGATGGCCATGGGAGGGCAGTTGGTGTCCTTGTAAAATGCCTGCCTCTGTAGGGGCAGCACTGTTGGGACCGGTGGTGGCTCATCTGCCAAGACCTTGGAGGCTCCTTTTGGTACAGCATTTTTCTTGCCCTGTCTTAGCCAGCCCTATTGCCTGATTCACCCATGGTCCCCATGGCCATCATGGCCATGCTACCTGTGGGGCTGCCAGCATGGCTCACCCAGGCATGTGGGTGGCAGGGCATTGTGGTGAGGAAAACCCATACCCCTCCTCCTCCTCAAGGCAGTGGTGATAAGAGAGAGCTCATCTCCTTTATCTCACTCTCTGACACCTTCTCAGCAGCATTGCCTTTAAAAAAATAGTTTAAAAAAGTTTATAGTCTGCATAAAAAAGAAGTGGAAAATCTTGTGAATTCAGGGGCTGTAATCTTACACATTTCTGTGGGTTCTGTGAAAGCACCCATCCTACAGTGAGTCAAGGACTGTCATCTCCTCCTGGACAATTTCTTATAGGGTAACAGAGATTTCACTGTGAGGTGTCGTCTTGGGGGCAGCTGTGCCTCTGAAGAAAGTCCTCTTGTAAGGACTTATCAGGCAACTCTCAAATCTAATGAACAACAAAAACCATCCTATCCTTTTCCTTCATGTTACAGGGAGGTGAGGGGAAAGGATAAGATCCCCAGCAAATTCTGGGGATGCTGGAACTGTATGAAAGGGCAGTGCTCATGCTTCCTTAATAGTTACTCCGGTGCTAGCCTTACACAAGTGTGACTGATCTTGAAGACAGCAGATCACATTTTTATGGCAATGCTATCCTATTTAAAAATAATGGTGTAAAATTGCGCGTTGAACTTAAGACCTCAGGCTTATTTTGGTTTTATATAGCTTTTTGCTTCTTGTGATTTCATGGATCATACAGCAAATTTAGTCTGACTACCTAGTAAATATAAGTAGGCCTGTAGGAATTGTACTATTTGGCTGTGTTGACTATATTTCAGAGAGACTTTTGAAAATAATCTGCTTTGGCCTAAGGTGGTTCCTCCTGATGTCAACAGCAGAAGCCCCCTCTGGATTTCAGCAGCAGAGGGGAAGGGGCACTCCAGTGCTTTTGGCTAATACTGTCTTTAAAACATTGACAAAGAGTGAATATCCACAAATGCTCTTGAACTAATGCTTTCCCAATGTTTGTGCCATGACTACGTTACAGCTCATTTGCAAGAACTCACAGCAAAGTGCTTCTATTCTCCAGACTGTCCTCCTCAAGTGTTGTAGATCTTTTTTTCTTCCTTTTTTTTCCCCCACCTTAACCCGTATCTTGTTCTTTCTTTAAGTCAAGAAGGGTTTTCTTCACACCAGGCAGCTGCCGTACTGGTCGGGTGACTTTTTGTTTTTCATATTTTCTCCGATGATTTCACTGAGGGGTTGAACAGCTGACACCTAATACACGGTGCTACCTTGCCAGGTATTGCACAATAAATGCAAATACGGCTCAGAGGTCAAAGTGAAGTGAGATTCTAGTGGCTTAAATCGATAGACCTTAGAAGTTATGTGGTATGTGTTATAACTCTCCAGAATCTTTTATTTACTTCCTGAATTTCTGAGCAATAATGGTAGAAATCATTTTAGAGAATTCCTCTCCCTTCCCACGTCAGGCTAATACCATTGTAGACAAAACACTGCGGATCTGGGCAACAGGTTTTAAAAAGGAGTGGGTGTACATTTGGGGGGTATTTCTGAGTTAAAACAAAGGTCTCATTTTATCCTGCAGAAAAATTTGCACCAGACTTAAAGTGACCCTTTCTCTTGCTCCCAACCCACACGTAGAAAAGCAGCCTGACTTTTTTACATCAGCAGTCTGGCCGACCCAACGTGGACAGTGGGGTCTTGCTGCCCAGCGCGGCTGGCTGACTTCTCTGAGCACGTTGGAGCTACGCTGGGCTCTGGGTGGAGGCACCACCATGGAGGTGGCGTTACGTCAGGTTGGCCTTCTGGGGTCCAGGACCAACGTTCCAATGTTTACTTGTGATGTGCTTGGGATACGGTTACCTTTTGCTCCAGGCCATTCTCTGGGTGACATCCAGTGCTGCCCCACCTGAGAGGATGCACCCTTAGGTACTTTAAGATGGACAGTCCCATGGTGCTATATGGTCTGTACTGTTATGTGGTCTATACTCTTGGTCTATACTCAAGCTTGGAGCTTTTGCTTTTGTGCTCAGACACACATTTGCTAGAGCAGGGTGGCAGAGGAGGCCAGACGGAGCACCATGGATGGGTGGGAATTGGCTCTGTTTCTCCAGCTGATGTGGCTGCAGGTAAACACAGGAGCTGTCCCCCGTGGGAACCATCTAGCCCAGAATTTGGCTTCTGACAGCAGCAATAGGAGAGGCTGTTTAGGGAGCACAATAATTTGGCTGCGGTTCACATTCCCAACCCTTGTATCCTCCCAACATTTGCAAATGTTGGGTTAAAGCTTTTGAGTCTATTGATCGCTTTAGGACCTAATACCGGTTTCTTGGCTCTGTGAAACAAGCCTCAGGTACCTGAGGCAATACAGACATCGTTCTGCACAGTCGTGCCTTAAGCGGCTGGTCTTGAGCTCTCTGACGTAGATGACAGAGCCACGTATTTGCATTCAGAGCCCACATCTTATTCATGTTAAGTGTAGCCTCACAGCAAGTGTTATCGGTGTTAACAATCCACTTCTTTCTCCTGCGGTAAGTTGCTGACAAGTCCTCCTGCTGGTCTTTCAAGGGAAATAGAAGAGATTGAAGTTTAAGTATTTCAAAATAACAGTGTCTTGGAATATATGAGAGGTGGCAGCATTATTGCAGAACATGGATTCAACTGGTGTGAAGGAGTGTGATGGGCTAGTGCTCTTACTTTCTGGCTTTGGTCTGGGACATGACAAGGGGTAAGTTGCTGACAAGTCCTCCTGCTGGTCTTTCAAGGGAAATAGAAGAGATTGAAGTTTAAGTATTTCAAAATAACAGTGTCTTGGAATATATGAGAGGTGGCAGCATTATTGCAGAACATGGATTCAACTGGTGTGAAGGAGTGTGATGGGCTAGTGCTCTTTCTGGCTTTGGTCTGGGACACGACAAGGGGTGAGACAAGTGTTATTTGCAAGCACTTGTGAAGAGGGAACTGGCACAGCTCCTGCTGTTTCGTATCTCCTGAGTGATGAATGAAACTGCTTACAAATATTTGTCTCCCTTCTGCCACATTCCCTGCTTCTGCACATGTTTCTGGGGCTCTTCCCACCTCTACAAAAGAGGGTCCACAAGCCATCCCGGGGGGCTGTGGCAACCCACTGTGTGCAGAGCTTGGGGCAACCTTTGGGAGCAACACTGCTTAAAATGCTGGCTAAGGTATTTAGGGGAGCAGAGGGGTGCAGTTTGCTTATGATACTGACATCCAGGACAAAGTTTTACGTGAACAAACAACATATACAAAGAAGCATTTGCTCTGCACTTGAGGCCTGGTTGCTCCTCATGGACCCTGGGCTTGAGGATTGGTTCAGTATTCCCAGAAGGGCAGAGGTGAGGTGTGTAACTCAAGTTTAAAGCATAGTAGAGACTTACCTGTGACTTGGGCTGTGTTAAAGACTCTTCGGAGTTCAAACAGTAGGTCAAGCTCTGTGCACAGATACAGCCTTCCTACATATTTTTCTTGTCAAATCAACAGGGATCAGAAATGGTAACATGTTCTTTTTGTAATTCTTGGATATTTGTTTCTTTAATCTTCTTTGTTCAGGCCTGATTGGAAGGATGCTTTTAAGCTCCCTTTGACTTTGGCTGATTTTGGATTACCTTTCTAATGCTACCTCTGTGCAATGGGGACCAGAGGCTGCATGGGATCCATGAATGTGCTGGAGGCCCCACTGTGCACATATGGATAAATGTGTGGTGTAAGGCCACCAGAAGCTCCAAAAGCTAATAACTGAAACTGATAACCCTGGGAATCCTGTTACCTTTCCCTGACTGAGAGCGAGCAGTGATACCAGCATACGTAGGAGGTCTGTGACAAAGCTGTGGCTTAGCCATAGTTATCCCAAGCCTCATCTTCGTTTGGAGAAGAAGGATTACGTTGCAAATTGGCAGCCTTACTGCCTGCAACAACTAACTCCATGGAGTGTCTGTTTGGGCTCTCACATCCTGAACAACTACCATCTAACGAGTCCTGCTCATGTTAGTCTGTCTAAAGGGAGTAGAGGAGGGTTTCTCATCAGTACTCCTTAGCACATTTCATTTTCTGCTCCAGGGTGAGCTGCTGTTGCTGATCAAGTGGTAAAAGAGAGGACATATGCTAAGGAAAGACGGAATGGAGAAAGGGAAAGGAAAAAGACTTCCAAAACACCTACTAAAAACAAATTACAAAATCAGTTTTTCTGCCCCACAGAATACACTTCCAGTGGAAGCAATGATGAGGGACTAGCTATTTATGGCCTTGTCCAATCCTTATTTCATCCCCTACATGGTATGGTTATGTGTGTCCAAAAACATGCCTGATTAGCATCTGTGTTCAAACTAGGAGAATTTGGAACTATTCTGAATAGTTTTTTATTTGAAAAGAAAAAGTTAGCCGCTGTCAGTTCTGGTTTCTTCCCTGAATCTTAAGATACTGATAAAGTTGATGCAAAGCATCACTGAAAAATATACTAATTTATATTGGTGGAGCATATAACCCTAAGCATTATCATACTGAGTATACTGAAATACAATACAAGGCAAGCTAACTGACACCATTGTCAGGAATACTAATGAGGAGACACAACCAGAAGGATAAAGAGAAACAAATAGTGTAGGATTTCCCACTCTGGAAACAAGAATCATTACTTGCTGATGGTCTACAGAGTTGGCTGAACTTCCCGAGTTGGCTGAGCTCCTTGTCTCCGGCTGCTAAACTACATTCAAAACAGATTAAAAAGACATTGGAGATGTTCCCTATGTTACTCTCCATATAAACAATGGCTTTTCCAGTTTGCTAGTGAGAAGCTGCAGATGACACAAAGATTGGTAGAGGGGCAAGAAATGGAGCTCTAGAGAAAGGTGATCTTCTTTTGCAGAGGATTTGGACTTCAAAATCAGGTTTTGTAGGTTGATGGAGTTGAGACACTCTGATTTGGAATGAAATTCATAGCTTTTTACATTTCCCATGCAGGAAGGCAGGGGTGAAGACCCCTGGAGCCCTGTGGCTCCCATTTCTACAATATTGTGCCTGGTTTCTATTACGACTTTGTTGAAATCGAACTGTTTTCCCAAAACATTTGGGTTAGGGAAACTCCAAGGGAAATTCCAGTTCAACACTTTTTTCCTGACTAGCACTAGTAAATTATGCCGAGGATTTTTCAGCTACACTGAGCAGTGTGAACTTCTTTCTTAGCGTGGCCCAATCAAACAATGTTTTACAGCCATTTGCAAAGTAATGAACGTGGGGAAATGCAGACAAGCCTTATAGAATGGACTGTGGAAAGTAGGAACCCTTAAAAGGATTTAGGGGTAAGTGAACACAAGCTCCAACCCGATAATGTGGCAGAAAGTCAAATGAGGCTCTTAAGCGTATAGACAGGGAGGTTAAAGCGTGGAGAGTGGTGACTTATGATACTGGTGGGAACAACAGTGAAACAGTCTGGTTCTCTTGATTTCATTTAAAGAAAATGTGTGGGGAAAGATGGGCATAAAAATGCCTAGGAAATCATTCTTGTGCTTGGAGAAAATGCTGTCCAAAAAGAGCTTGAAGAACTCATCAGACTTCACTCATCAAAAAATAAGACCAAAAAGTTCCTTGGTTATGATGTATAAACCCAATACATGGGGAATATAGCAGGTGTTGAATCTAAATGGGTATTGAATTTAGTGGAAAAAACCTATAACCATTGACTGAGAGCTGAGGCCATTTAAACTAAAAGTTAAGATGGTTTTGCTGGTCTGTGTTGATCAGTCACTGGGAAAACTGCTAATGGCAGCAGTGGATTCTCATTTCCGGATGACGTCATAACAAGACAGGCTGTCTTTTAGGAAACGAATACATACCAATTGTTCATACAGATTAGTGGGTTCCGCAGAAGAATAAATGTCTGAATCTGAAGGAGCTGTGATAGTTTACAAGCTAGTTTAAATGATCAGATGGTTTCCTTAGTCTTAATTCTAACAATTATGACATGGGATCATGAATGGTAGAGGAAGTGTCCGAGGCATCATTCCAGCTTGTCATGGCATTGCTTCCCATTACAATATCAGATAGACATCATGCTGGAAAACAGAATAATAGAAAAATAATACAAAATATTTATGTAAGAGCCAAGATCAGGGAACAATTCCCTGACTATGGAGTCCTATTTCCTTTGAAGACTGGTGGAAGATGGGTTCCAAGCTCTCACCTGCCCT
>NW_010550969.1:0-9318 GCF_000687285.1 Phaethon lepturus | reverse complement strand
CTCCCTCTCTCGCGCTCTCCCTAATGCTCCTAATCATCACAAAATGTCTACCCTTACATCCTACGTTTTCCATTTAAAGTAGTCAGCATATCATATTCCATATGCCCTTACTATGGGACAGAGGATTTGAGTTTAAAGTACAGGAATATAATTATAACCTCTTCTTGTTCCCAGCTTCCTCTACAAAATGGTCACATCAGCCTGACCCTCATGCTGGTGTTCAACATCTCTTCTGGGATGAGGATGACAGTGTTTTCCACAATTCTCTAAGATAAGCTTCACTGGATATAAATAAACATCCTAACCACGGGACTACAGTCATGATGCATCTTGTTTGGCCACAAAGCTGAAATTCCATTTGCACAGAAATAACAGAGGAAGGCCCTAGGCTGGCTTATGACTTAATGATAACTGGAGTCTCCAGGGAGACTGAGATGCAATCCAGAGAGGTGCCTCAGAGCAAAAAGGGAACTGTACCATGCCTCCCACTTATTTCACATCTTTTCATTTAAAACTGGAATGTTTCTATGTCACAGCTGGAAAAGCAAATGCATGCTGTTTGCTCTACTGTGAATAAAAGTGGAAGCAATTTTGTGGACACTGCTGAGCTGTTAAGTGATAAAAAAGCCACAATATTAAGAACCAAATGAGGTTTTTTGAAATACGAAAAAAGTAGTGATGAGCTGGTTACTTCCATCAAGCATAAAACCACATGTTCTCACTAAACTGAGATCCAAATGCAATTTATGGAATACTGAGTTAAATCCTTTTGCAGAAATTATTGCGAAGAAAAAAATTACAAACACTACCAATAAGAAGCAGTGTCATTTGCAACCTAATCATTGAATGTGTTCCAATCAACAGACTAGAGAAAGGAAGACCTATGTAAGTACTGGGATACAAGGTTTGTCACCACAGCTTATTGAAACCTCCACCCTGCGCAAGAGTACAGAGATGTTATAGACAGATGGGTGAGCTCTGATGCAAATCAAGCTGCTGACCCTCCCTTGGCTTGCACTGGATTATTTAACAGAGACAGACCCCTAGCATGGAGCTGAATCAGAGAGGAGCAACCACTTTCTGGAGCTATACAACTTCACTTCCAGATTTCTATACCTATGCGCTAAGCAAAGGACCAAGAAGGAACAACACTGGAATACACAAGTTCCCAGTGCCACATAAGAAAGCAGAAGGGGCCTTTCATGCAAATATTCCCCTTTCTGCCCTAGACTGGATTTCCACTGCAGCATCACCCAACTCAATCACCACTTTCAGTTTACTCCGTTTCTTTTTTTCCTCACCTCTCCCATTCCTTTTTGCCACAGATACTTCCTTCCTCAAACAAAGCTTCTGGAATTGTTGTGCCGCCCATACCACACACACTGTAGTCTAGGCCTTACTGTAACAATAAAACAGAGGCATAGGGATAGATCAAATTATCTCAACTCTGCAAGGGTAAATGCCCTTGTAAAAGACTAAAACACTGTGGCTCTGACTAGCTGCCTCAGGAAGTACTGAAGCAAACACCGATCATACCTTCTTGCTTTTGTCAAGCAGCATTAGAAAAGAGTACCTACAGCACAGATGTACATTTTACGAATGAACTGACATACCTGCTCCTGTTTTGCAAGCAGATACAACTCCCAAGCCCCTAAGAACTTTAAACAAAATACAAGCCACAAGCAACACATAATACTCTCCCTCCTCCCCACTATGCAATAGTAGGGTGGAGCTTTTCCACATCTAGTTTTCATCTTTCAGCCAACATGCACTATCAATACGATGTTTTACAAAGTTTCTAGAGAATTCACTATCTTCTTCACAATAACAGAATTTTTACATTGACAAAACTTGACAGAAGCACAGCTACCACTACAAGAAAATAAAAATACCCAATTGTTTTGGAGTGTAGTTATTGTCAGCTGTGAGTCTTCTCTGATACTGAAATCTCAGTTATAAAAGACTGATGGGTACTTGACCTTCAGCTAAACCAAGAGTATAAATCTTTCCTGACAGAAGGGTCAGGAACTCTGCTCCAGCTTCACATATTGTCCCTCTACCCTACACATCATCAGGGTACTGTCTGCTATAAGGCTTTTTGACCAAATTTAGCAAGACCAAGTTAATCAAGCTCACGTCTACTCAGTAACCTCTTTATAGGTGTTGCTGGGTTTCCAACACACAGAACATCCAACAGGGTAATACTTACATTTTTTACCCTTTGCATGAGGGATTGCCAGTTCTTTGTCACTTTTACCACAAGTTGAGGAAAGGTAGTCTCTTTCTTCTGGAACCTCTAGGTGCTTTTTCTCTCAAGATCCTTCTGTTTCTCAGGGAAAAAAAAATTGCTCTCTTGACGCTTCCCCCTCAAAGGGGCTGGATCCCCAAATATTTCCCAATTTTCCGATCTCCAAAGAGTCATGTTCCCACCACAGTCACTAAAGCAGTGACCTCTCCTTAAACCACCACCCCCCTCCAACTTCTACACAGAAGACTGCATTTTAGGCTTAGATCCTAGTTTTTTTCCACCTGGCAGCCCTGTAACTAGCCCAGGTGTCGGCTGTGCACATTACGGTCAAATAAAGCCCACATCTCCTTTCAACTCATCATAACTCGTATAGGGTATACACCTGGTGGCCAGCCCTGGCAGACAGCTCTGTCCAACAGTATTAGCCTAGGTTTTGATTTTTCCCCAGTTTCTTCAAAGGAGTTCCAACACACAAGAAAATAACAAAAAAGAGAAAATAAGACAACTGTAGCCTAAGCCAGGATGGCTTGTCCAAATCTGCAATGGTTACTATCATAGTATTTTCAAGAACTGCATGGGTACGTGTGGTCAGCTTGGTCCAACAAGACTGGACAGCTCAATACCTAAAAGAATGCAAAATTTCATACCTAGCAGGTGTTAGTTCTAACTCAGTGACCGACATAAATGTCACGTGCATAGTTTAGGTCTCCCTCTCAGACACTCAGCTGAGGGTTACTTGGGTCTCTGTGCAATTTTGAGTCCCAAAAGAACAACCTAAGGACAGTACCAACTTTAAAGAAAAAGGAACTCTCTTGTAGCTCCACAGTAACATAGAGCTAATGTGGACCTTTCAAAGTCTTCCATAGCTCTTTCAAACATATCCCTGTCATTCATTCCTGAACGTATCAATCTTTTTGGCTAGTTTATTTCTTAAGGAACATGCAGCAGATACAAACAAAACCTGAACACACAGAGGGTTTGAACGTAGCCATGTTCTTGTTAGTGTAACCATTACTTGAAGCTGGACAAAAATAATAAACTTGACATAACATTTCACTCTCTTGAATGCTCGAATGTGTTGTTCTGTAAGCTGGAGACACATCCTTTACTCTCTGCATTTTCCAACCATCCTGAGGACAATTAAATATTTTCAGACCAAGCTCACCCTCTATGTGTGACCCCTTGATAAAACCTGAGTCCTTCTCAGTCTATGATGTTCTGAGTTTCATACTGTGTAAGCTCTGCCTCTTTTTTACACCTTTATTGCTATCCCCATGGATGCCACCTTTAGTAGAAATACTACATTAGCAAACAGTACAGATCAACGAGTCAATCTGTAAAGTTAATGTGAGAAAGTAACACCCATACTACATTTCAGCATTTGGGTTTTTGTTTTTTTTGCCAAGCTCTAGTTTGGACGCACAGACCAAGAAAGGCCTGTTTGTGGCTGGAGTATATTTGGGCTGTCCCGGCATACATCTTCCAGTTCATCCAGGAAACATCCAATCCACGCAACCCAAGAGCACTCCAAAAAACACAAACTAAACCACAGCCAAATTCACTTTGAAAGAACAGCCCTGATACAAACTAAAATACTGAAGTATGCATACCTCTTGATTACTGTTTTTTAAATCCGTAAAAATGGAATAAACAAATAACTGTGATCTGTAAGCTTTCTCTACCAGTCATGCTTTAATTCACAAATTATTGTGAATAACATTGGTATAAAGCATGCACATAGGAAAACAGAAATTAGAAAAGTGAAAGTAGTACACACATCACATGCCCTTTTACACGTCTGGGTACCAATGGGTAATCTCAACTTCCTTAAGTTCCTTTCATGAACTTGTTCCAATAGGAAGTTACCCAGCCATAAACCTTTACTGTAGCCCCACTGGATCTGCTAGTGCTATCTCATCCTTGTGATACACTGTATCCTTGTGATACACTTTCTCCTTTCATGAACTTGTTCCAATAGGAAGTTACCCAGCCATAAACCTTTACTGTAGCCCCACTGGATCTGCTAGTGCTATCTCATCCTTGTGATACACTGTCTGCTCAGGGATGCTGTACCTCTGGGGGCTGGGTGGTTTTCTTCTTCTCTTTTGTGCAGGACATCCAAGAGAAGAGCTGGCAGGCTACTACTACAGGATCACCTTTTTATTTCTAACTCAGCTATAGAGCAGCCACCTTCAGAAGGGCTAGCTGATTTTCCAGTTGAAGTCATGGCTTAGGGTAAAAACTTTGAAGGTTCAGAACCTTCAGAACTACTTACAGAATACCTTCAAGTTCAATGAATTTCAGTGCCTTTACTAAAATTGTTTTTCTCTGAACAGAAATTGCAACTCACAGCCTTTACCTGTCCACCTTCTACATCTCCACATTTCTTTCTCTAACACTTTTGGTGTTAAAACTGTACTCTGCAGAAGTGGTGCTCACAAATACCCCAGTTTTCTTAAGACATCTGCCTAAAGGCTTACAAGTATCTTCCATCATAAAAACCAGTTAGCTGGGACTTCTCAACTTTAACACAAAGAAGAGTTGCTTTATATTTACACTGGCAGACACATCTGTAACTAACTTCACATTGACTTGGAGATTTGATGACAGTGTTGCATGAAAAACTGTATGCAGCAACATACAGAAACTACTATTCACTGAAGGACAAAGTCCACCCAATAAAATCTGGAATCTAAAATATATATGTACTACATCATGCTGCTTACATGTCAAGATGAAGTGCCCTGAGCATCTTACAAGGTCCTACAGACACAGTTCAGTATTTTTATTTCAAGTCCTTAATTCCATCAAAATTATGACGTAGAAGTAAATATCAGTGTGCTATGGAACTATCACAGATGCCATTAAGACTATTGTTTTACCCTTTCTCATCAGAAAGACAGGGCCTTATAAAGCAGCCGTTGACAGAGGGCTCCAACAGGAGCTGTGAGTTTCCACCACATTGCACTATGCTGACACAGCCCTTGTATGTGCAGAATTTCACATACAACACTTTTTTAAAAAGTTTTAGCAGCAGCCTACACTGGCTTTACGAGTATTTACATACCACATGCAAAAAGGTTAGAAGTTTTCTTCCCAAAGGACACGAAAGACTGCTAAGCAGTTGCACCTTCAGGTTTCAAATGCCTTGGCAAATCACTATCTGCCAAAGATTGATAACCGTAGACTAGAACACGCTACATACTTAAAACTCCAGAGATCACAACTTTAACTTGCAGAATTGTTTCCATCAGTAAGGCACACCAGACAGAGACGATTCCCACATGCTAAATCTTTATTGTGCGAATGTTGTTCAGAGCATTTATTACCCTTTGTAGACACACATTCAAAAAAAAAAAATTACATTAACAGTGACTAGATTGATGGGCAACATATCAGATCTATTTGATGGTAATTCATATGCATGCAGTAAACTTTTGTGGTGTAAAAACGTTAGCCAGGAGGCCAGCCCAACTGACGACCACCCAGAACATGGAGATGTACGTGATAGACAGACTGCCCACCCTCAGGCCCTTCATTCACAACCATCCGGAATCCATTGGTCAGGCCCAGGTTAGCAGCACACTTCTTGCCAACAATCATTAAATGCCCAAGAAGCTGGAGGACGAAAAAAAAGGGGCGGGGGGAGGACGGAGGACAAACAGAAAACACACAAAAAGGGAAGAGGGCAGGAAGGGAAGGAATGAGAGCAGAGAACCATTCAGATAAGCCAGTAAGTTAATTCTGAGAAATTCAGCCACTGCTCTTCAAATTGTTGTCTGCCTGCAACTGACACTTTCCAATAAAAGCTATAAAGACTGACTATGCATAACATAGGGGGAAAAAAAGCTATAGATTTTTTTTAAAGCTAGACAGTAACAAACTACAAAAGGGTCATGGATGCTAAATTTATCTCATAGTTAAAGCCCCCATGACTTCTTCAGGCAACATATATAATTCTGGTGGAAAAGAAACTTTATCTTATCATGTAAAGGCTTACAAAATCTATGAACTTCATGTTTATAGTTAGAAATTAAATATTCAGCACCTCTCAACTAACTTACCCTTTCTTCATCTCTGACCTGCCAAAAACCCCAAGCCCATATTACAGTAAGTACTACTGCCTGTAAACCATGAAAACAGACAGATATCCAGACTCTGCTCTAAACTAATAATGCATTTTGCACTACAAATACACACCCAGAAATATATCTTGCTTTATATCAGTACTTTTTACTGGAAAACCTTAACTCCATTCCCATTCTCAGCTAGAAGAAAAGGATTATAGTATAGGAAAACTACTTTGCCTCTTTGAAATGTCAAGAGGAAAAGGGGGAGAATCTAGTAAATTATAAAGTAATTAGAGATACAGTTTGGTGTACTCAAAGCTTCTGGAGTACTTACAGATTCATCAGAATCTTCTGCTTCAGATAACCTGACAATTGGCTTCTTAGGAATCACTAGGAAATGTGTTGGAGCTTGGGGTGAAATATCATGGAACGCAAGGCACTGCAGGAAGAGCAAACGTTAAAACATAATTTGCTTCAGAGAAAGGCAAGAGTTTTAAGGAAATCAGTATGCCCCACTAAATACATACTCAAGCAGATTATCAGATACCCAAAAATAAGCAGAGATGTTGATTTTTCTTGAGTGATGTATTATTCAAAGTCCTCTAATGTCTGAACACAAAACACCTATTTACCAAGACCTACTGGAATCAAAAAAATAATCACTATTCTGTATTAAGTATTATTTAAAAGCTACAGCCTTCTCAGCAAGTTAATATGCAATTAGGTTCATGATTTATTATTTCCACATATGCATAACAATGAACAGAGCCGACAGCATGTATACCCATAAAAAGCACATTTATGTCTGTTTCACTTTTTTATTCACATCCTGTTTAATAAAACAAATGGCAAACAGTTGTTAATCATCTTCCAGTTATGACTGAATATTGCCTTGGTCAAAGATAGCACGGCAATTTCAAAGAATCTGAAGTTAGGTGGCTGAGGCAATATTACACTTCTGTTCTCAACAGCACCAAGTATTTCAGAAAAAGATTATTTCAAAATTATGTATTAAGGCTAGCTCTACTTCAGATATTCTCAATTTGAGAGAAAAGCATAATTTTTGAAAAATTAACAACTATCTGCAGTAAGTAGCTGACCCTCAACTAATTTTATGCAAGTACCAAAATACTATCTATCAGAAATTGCACACAGCACCTAACTACATCAAATAAATCTCGAGTTCAGAACTTCCAATAGATAGAAGTAGAAGAGAAAGCAAAGGAAGAGAAAAGGAAGCTATGCCTCTTTGTGCAAATGGTCACCACAGAACCAGGACTTGCCACTGCAATCCACCACAATCTGCAGACGCCCACACTGAGCATGCACTCCGCCATTGCTAACCAAAGGGCATCTCTGACTGACCCATATCACATTTAACAGCAAAACACCTGGTAATTGAGTTATGCCACAAACAGTGCATATTTACAAAAACATACCTCACAATCTCCAAAATATGTTATTTCTGAGGTGCTTTCAGTTACTTGTGAATAAAGTGAATTTTATATGTGACTATACTGCTTTTTAATACTACTGAGAGGAACTCTGGCCTTTGCCAAGAGTAAGGTGGTGAAAAACTGGAACTTTACTTACATTAACTATGCCTTAGCTTGTACACCTCTGATCTGTCCTATTTTAAGCTACCTTTAAGAAAATAATGCCCAGTTTTAAATCTCTGATGAACTGCTTGTTTCTCCCAAACAGAGAATGGTGGTTAGCAAAGAATGGATGAATAAAAGTCATTTGCACCTAATTAAATAAATCTTACTTTGAGTTCATCATTTTGTAAGCAGTTTTTCTGTTCTATATGATCCACACAGAGGCAGAATGCAAATAGCCAAACTGAATCAATGAATTTAATGAGCAGAAGACCGGTAGCAAATAATTTTCTATAGGACAGAGAGCAGATGTAGTATTGAATAAAAGCACAATAACAGGAAGTCTATGAGTGCATGGTAAACCAACCTTCATTTCAGCAAGTTTAGATTCAACTAAAGCAACAGTGATAAGGCTTAATTCCACAGAGACTTTGTACTTTCTAATATCTCCTTTTCTGTGTGTTAATTAATGATTAAAAGCCTTCCTTACATTTCTCATCACAACATTTCCAGCCACCTCTAAAAAAACCTTCACAGTCAACAGAATGAATTAAAGATCATCTACTACAGCCAAATAAACTCTAAAAGCAGTTCTACATTTCTGCATAGTTCAAGGTTAAAAATCAACTGAGATACTGCAGGTAATTACTCTTCCAGAAAAATCTTCTGCACTAATGGCAGTCAGAGTAGGTCATATGTTCTCAAGTCACTCATCAAAGTCAATGGCCTGATTTAAGAACCTCGCTCAGGTTACACTGTCATAGCCATTACAGCTGAGAAGAAACTTCATGCAGCTTTCACCCGGGTAAAGAAAGGATGCACACCCTCACATAAACACACAGCAGTAACATCAGCATGATTTTCAGAAAGCAGTGAAAATTTCCAATACTCTGAGGGTAAATGGCAGCTGCAACATTTCTGTATCTATTAAGAAAACATTATTCCAAACTATGCCTGATTTTTAAGCACACAAATCAGACAAGCAGCATCTTTAGCGAGTCTGTATTCTACACTGCAGATAAACCCTTATCTCTAAAGCAAAAGACCATGTTATTAAAAAAAAAGGGGGGGGGGGTGCTTATAGTGGATATTAGTCTAGTTTATGTCGTGGAGATAACAGCTGCGTTTTTTCATATGCTAAACATTTCACTTCACTCCCAGCATGCTGTGGTGCACCATCATCAGCAAATGCTACCAATCCCACCTCACCATAAAAAACGATTTTTGCAGCCTGCAGAATGACCAGTTCCAGACTTCTGCAAAGAGCAGAAACAAGTTGTAATTCTCTGTAATTCTTTACTTTAAAAATCCCTCTCGGAGGGTCATAACCGACGCCTGCCAGGCACAGCTGTATAATCTCCATAATGCTATTGAGAGGCACATCAACACCTGCATTTCTGGC
>NW_010550968.1:7500-8738 GCF_000687285.1 Phaethon lepturus | reverse complement strand
CTGGGCCGCGCGCTGCCTCGAGGCCCTCGATGGCGCTTTTCCAGGTGCTGAGGCAAACGAGCAGCTGATCTCCGCCGCCCGCCGGTCGGCCCCGTCCCCCTCTCGAGTGACGCCATCTTCGCGCCCTGGCGGAGCGGAGAGCGCACCGCGTGCCCCACCTCAGGACTGGAGAGTGGAGGTCGGCAGCCGCCATCACAGACCACCTCCAGAAACTAGGTTCGGGGGTGAGCCCCCCGAGCCACGGCAACACCCCTGGACTCACAGCCCTGCACCGGCCTCAAGGTGCTCGCGTTGGTTTGATCCACAGACAAGATACACCCATACCGCCTGTATCGGTGCTCAGTACCCGGAACCCGACGTTCCCCGGCGTGCCCCTGCGTCTATCGTATTTCATTTCCTAAGAGGGAGCCTAAACTTCGGCCTTTTTAAACTGGACTGTGCTGTAAAAGCGGAGGTGAGGAGCTAGGCTTAAATAATGGTAACTTTTGTGCTCTGCTGGAATTAATTCATCATTGACATCAGGCACAATGCATCTGAAGTCTTGCGCTGCTATGTTAAAAGTCTTTAATACTCAAGATTGCCTAATAAATCAAAATGCCAAATATGAAGGACATTGCTGAATGCGTGAGAACAAAAAATTAGACAAGCTAAGAGAATATTTGTAAAGGTGTGGTTTTTTTCACTTCATCTAAACCATTGAGCTTTCAAAGCCTAAGTTAAGCAGCGACATAAATTACTTCACTGCATATTTTTTAAATAAGTAAATGAATATGATTAAAACACTAATTAGGCCAACTGCTACTGAAATACTGTAAAATAAAATACCTGTATCAGTAGGTTTAATACACTGCCATCTACTCAAGTTTTCTGTGTAAAAATGCAAAGTATGCTCAAACACCTTGTCCTGGAAGGTCTTTCAGGAAAATGGAGCTTCCAGTTGTGAGTTATAGCCCAGTCAGAAAGAATACGTATCACATCTGCATCAGTGAGCGAAGTCAGCATCTTTGATGAAGAAAAATACAATTTCCATGGTAAAAAAATGCTCTCTTCAAAGCCAACTAATCATGTTACTATTTAGAACACCCTCACGAGTGAAGATGGTAGTTGTGAGTAAAGTAACAGTTCAAAAATGGCTAAAAAGGGCAGTGATGGGACAACAGTGTCTGGATCACAACACAGAAAGCATTGCTATTGTGAAGAATTCAAGCAGCAGTACGAAACTTTTAAGTGGGCACTCA
>NW_010550967.1:35785-36071 GCF_000687285.1 Phaethon lepturus | reverse complement strand
GGTACGTGAGCAGCTTCTGCACCCGGCGTTTCGGAGACCGCGTCCTGGGAGGCTGCTGGCAGGACCAGACCAGAGCCCGACGAAGGCAGGATGGAAGCCTCCCACAAACGCCGCCTCGTACGACCGCGCCTGTCACTGCGGGTGCGCGGGGAGGGAATAACCTCCTTCTATCAAAGGTATGAAAATACACGTACGGCCCCAAACAACCTTTGCGGCCACGTCCCCCTCCCCGCTTTCTGGCTAACCCCCGGCCCCCGGCCGGAGGCCGGCGCCTCCCAACACGCGC
>NW_010550967.1:30924-35760 GCF_000687285.1 Phaethon lepturus | reverse complement strand
GCCGCTCGGGGAAGGGGAAAGGCGAGGGGGGATACCTGCAAGCAAATACAGCTGCTGTGACCGAGAACTTCCAGGCAGGCCTGCACCGCTCGCCTACAGAAGAAAGCAGGACGGTCCGCCTGCTTGCCATCACCCAGAGCAAAGGAATCACCCTGAGCTTAGTAGAGTTCGGGCACCATAGCCAGAGACAGGACGAGTCCTGGGAGGACGCTTCCCGCTGCCTTTGTGCTTTCCAGAGCTCTCCTCCACCCCGTGCCGGGCGGCAGGCAGGCCTGAGGCCGGCTGCGTGCCAGTGCCACCGCCCAGCTCTGCGTGGTTCATGCCGTGCTCAGGCCCCGCTCCGTGGCACCGAGCAGGCCGCTCTGGGCAGAGACCGTTGCGCATCATTTGTACAAGGATAGAGCATCTCCCTGAGATCCGAGTTCCTCTGTGTGTGATTCTGCAGAAGTCATGGACGTCTGCCCCTGGCTGGCCTATTTTATTAATCTTTGTAATTGTTATTCTTGGTTTTACCTACTTTATTACCTTTATAATTGTTTTTTCTTTGTCTTTTTTTAGACTACTACAAGAAATACTCCGACTTCTGCAGATAGGTGTATTTGTCTTGTGACAAAAGGAAAAAGACTAAAGATTTTTAGTTTCTTGCATCTTGGTTTGGGTGTAAAGATCAGTGAGTGAGACACCTGTGACAGTAAAAGAGTCTAAGTTTAGCATTCAGTCCTGTCCGGTTGCCTCAGCTACAAATTCACACTTTTGTTATGAGCGCTGAGAAACAGGAAAATTGCTCGAGGGCACCAGGTCAGAAGTAGGGCCTTTTAGCCCACGTCTGAGAGTGAGCAGCACTAGATGTGCGGAGAAAATGTAAGAAACTCACTTTTATGGAATAACCTCTCTGTAAGGAAAGTAATTTTGTGCCATTCCCTTTAGAGAACAGCTTTCAGCAGTAAATTCTACATTGCATCCAAAAGACGACACTACTCTTGAAACCTTAGCGCTGCGTAGTCCTGGAAATACCCGAGTGCTCCACGGTACAGTCAGACCATGGTGAAAGCAGAGACTGTCAATACACACAGATCATGGCTTTTTACCCTTTTTTGTGTACACATAAACACTTTTAATTTCCTTTTTCATCTCCTCTGGCCTTTCCTTCTCCACTGACATCTTCCCAGTGCCTCATTCCCATTCTCCTCCATTTCATCCAGTTCTCCAGCCTCCTCTCAACAGTCTCATCTCTTTTGTCCCTTTCTTGTCAGTACAAACCTGCTTTGGTTTCTCCCAAGCCTGAAGTCTAACTTAGCTCTCCCCATCTCCTCCTTACAGACCTTTTGCAATCCAAAATCCGTCTACTGCCCTTCACTGAAACCACTCCCATCCCTCTCTTTAACCAATCTCTTCCCAGCCAAGCTTCAAGCATACTTTGGATGTGTGGATGGCTTGGACCTGCCAGCCTCGTCAGTGTAGTCATTGGGCATGCTCTTTTCTTTGAGATCTTGTTCCTCTTGATTTCTATGACTCTTCCCCCTCTTGGTTCTCCTCCCACCTTTCTAGTCACCTGCTTGGTGTCCTCCACAGAATACTCCTGATCTTCCCCACTCTCTGGCTGCAGGACTGTTAAGGGCTTTGCACATGGCTTCTTTTTCCTCTCTCCATCCCTCTGGGAACCTCATCCACAAACACACCATCTGTACTGATGACTCACAAATCCACCTCTGTCTTCCAACATGTCTCTCTTTCTGTCCGGATTGAAATCTTGACCTGTCCTCCTGGCTTTTCCTCATAGATGTCTTGCCAGCAGCTCAAATCTAGTCTAGACTGGGCTTTTTTTTATAGTTAATGGGGAAACAAAAAGGAACTTTCAGGCATGATTCACCTCATTCTGATGTAGATACCTAAAATAAGTCGGATTAATTGCAGCCTGTGAGTTCCTGTTTCTGCCATGGAAGTCTAGATGACAGGTAGGGAAATCCACACTGTCGACGCCTACGTTTGGATGAGATGAATTCCAGCTGGTGTGATCCAGGTTACAAATCAAGCCCTGCAACGTTGCTCAGATGAATGTGTGCCTTTGGGCTTTACATTGAAGGGCTGGGGGAACACTGAAGCTGAAACGTTTAGTAGCATGCGTGGCCAGCAAAGACCCTCACAGAGCAGCTACTCCAAGGCCAAAAGGGAAGAAACAGAGACCAAGGACTCCACATTCCTCAGGAAGGCATGATTTACTTGTGTGCTGACATTCACCAGCATCAGGAAGTCTCAGGATTTAAGAAACAGCTACTGTTGGTTACAGGGAGGCTAAGACAGGTTTTGCAACCTGTAGTACTCCCAGGAGTGACCCGTCTTCTCTACACTTCCTACAGTGCCAAAGGTGCTGCTCAGGGATTGCACACGGTATAAGTTTCCCTGAAAAGAGGCTGCAGTGAGGTTTGCAGCCTTACGCAGCATGCTAGCTGACTGCTAGCACTGTCAGTGCTGGGGAGATTTTCAGACAATGACACCTGCAGGACCTGTGATTTGCCTTGGGTAGCATGAACAAGACATTTCTTGGGTTTCTGTTGTGACTTTTTTGGATGAAGATTACAGTCACCGTTTGACCTGTGCTTGGATAGGTTGAAGTCATTTTATTAATCTCATAAGATGGCCCGGGTAGAAGCATGGTTTCCAGGTAAGGGTGACTCACCCAAATCTTTCTGTTCCCTTCAGAAGCAGCAGTATCCTGTGTGGGAAAGCCCAAGTAACTTTTAAGCAGCCTGCCAGGGTAGGACAAGACGGGGGTCATCTAGTCAAAGGATTCAATGCGTATTCCCCTGGCACGCAAAGACAGTGACCTGTGCCACTTTCATGCCATATTATCTGTTCTTGCATCTGCCCTCCCTCTGGTTCCCTCTTTTCTGTCCAGCCCATCTTTCCTTTTCCAAGGTCTTTCCTGGCCGGTGTCCCTGCATCACGTGGTGAAACTTCTCACAAACCTCTCAAACCCTTAGCACATGCTGTTCCCTAATTTCAGAAAGATTCTTCCTCAGCATCCTGGTTTAAGTCCCCTCTAAAGCTCTTTTGGTGCAGACCCTTGGCAATAACAAGCCTGCTGGGCTGCTAAGAAAACGTTTGTCACGCTGGCTAAGAGTGAGCATTGTTTCCTTGAACTTCCAGCTTGTGATCACAAGTAACATGCACGACATTGGTGATAAGTGCTGTGGGGAAAGGATAATCTCTTCCTCTGTTTGCACACCACCAAGACCAGTGCTGTCAGGCATCAGAGGAGAAAGAAGAGGAGGAGGAAGATGCCAAGGCAACTGGACCATTGTACAGGGAGCCCTTTCTGCAGTGATGATCTAGTGGTAGAACATGCAGAGAAGAGAGCAGTGGAATTGATGGTCCATCAAGCTGCTTCCTCCGTCACCTGGGTTTCCCAGTCTTGGTTGTGGCTCATCATGGGCTTTTCCAACCTGTCCCATCCATGCCCTTTGTCCTGCAGGGCTGTGCAGGGCAAAGTGCTTCACAGTAGAAGAAAAATTCAGTTTGGGCTTAATTTGGGGTGAGAGTTAAAGGCCATTCAAATTCAGATCCTTTCCAGTCCTTCCCACGTCCACATTCCTTTGGTTGCTCCCCATATCCCATCATTGCCTCCAGGTCTGTTATGAGTTAAACACACACAAACTAGCTCAGAGCTCAGTGAAGCTCTTGAGCAACAGAAAAATAAAAAAGTCTCCACGGGTTACAGACCAAGGGATAAATCCTGCAGGTGCAGGCATGGAAGCATCTACACTTTGGGTCTGTTTTGGGATGGAATTTATTCTTGGGCTGAAACCTTCTCTGCCAGGGACCTGTTACACCTCCTGCTGGGCAGGTATTGCAGGAGAGATGTTAACACCACTGGAGACAATACAAGGGTTGGGACCTTAACTACTGCGACAAAGAAGATAAAATGAAAATGCAATACATTTGAAAGATGAGTGTAGGATTTTACATGGCCCGCTCCTGTGAAGGTGACTGCTGAGATTCCCCCCACCTTACCTAAGGAATAGGATTCAGCTCCCAGCCATAGCCTCCTATGTTAAGGTATGCATAATGCAGGTGTCTATATGTGCATTGAGGGTCTGTGCTCCCAGGCAGTTGCCAGAGACCCAGTCAGTGCAGAGTTATGAAACACGCTTTAAAGTGGAAATTTCTGTTTGTTTTCTTCCAGATTTTGGAATTAGGAGTGGCCGCATGTCTTTTCTCAGGGATGCAGTTATTTCTGGTGTCCTCTTCTCAAGGTCTGTCCTTGAGGAAATTGCCTGCTCTGACAACGTAGCTATGGTATAGCTCCACAGAGCAAGAGGAAGACCACACTTCTGCTTTGTCAGTGTATGGGGGACAGGTCAGGTGGAAAGACATCGGGGACAGCTATAAGAATCACACCTTTCTGAAAGTACAGGTCGTGCTCTCTGCTGTGTCTTTGTGGCCTTTCCAGCTCAAGTTGTCCCCACTTTGCCCTGGTTTCAGAGCTAGGCCTGCAGTCTAAAATGAGAACTTAATGAAGAACAGGGATTTGACCTTTTCAGGGTAAAATGGGTCTTCCAGTCTAAAGCTGGATACCTCTGAGAGTTAGGCAAGGAGTGTGTGGTGCTGGAAATAAAATAAGTTGTTAAACTAGCCATGAACGTGGTGACTCTAGTTCTGGATCATTACTCTGCTGGCTGGCAGCAGCGAGGTCTTCGGCTTCTGAAGGAATTTCCACCCTGAGGCTGGTGAGAACAGAGCAGCAGTAGCCAAGCCTCTATGCATGAGAGCGTGAATTAGGACCTGCTAACTGCCATGGCCATCATCAGGGTGGGAAGGAAATTCCAGCAGCCACTG
>NW_010550967.1:30493-30893 GCF_000687285.1 Phaethon lepturus | reverse complement strand
ATCATCGGGGGGGAAAGAAACTCCCCCCAGCCACTGCACCCGTTTTATGGGGATGCTGTGGAGGTGTTGGGGGAGGCAGGGGAGGGAGGCGGTGGAGTTAGAGGCAATCGTGATAAGATGCTGAAAGGGGAAGAAATAGAGTAAGGAGATGGAGGTTCCACCAGACTTTTCTTTTTTTCCCCACTGGAGGAAAATAAAGGGGGTGGGGGCGTGGGGGGATGGAGGAAAAATAAGCAAAACCTGGCCTGCGTTCAGCTCTTCTGAAGGGTGCTAACAGCAAGGAGCTGAATCTGCCACAGATGCATTTAAGCCCTTCCAGCCCATGAATTCTTTTTCCAGAAGTTTCCCAGAGTAAGTAGAACTAGTCCAAGACCCAGAGAGCTTTGACATTTGGCTATAA
>NW_010550967.1:6316-30443 GCF_000687285.1 Phaethon lepturus | reverse complement strand
GGGGGGGGGGGAGAAAAAAAGGAAAAACAAACCATGTAACGAAAGAGGGATGAGCTCAGCGCCTGGAGGAGCGAGGCTTGGAGCTGGGGCGCAGCATCGCGAGGGGCGGCCAGGGGAGAGGGAGGGACAGACAGGGCGGGGGAGGCAGTGGTAGTGCAGCGTGGCCGATGCACGGACAGGACCACGCTCCTCTGTCGGGACAGCCGGTGGGATGATCGATAGGCGCCGAGCACTGATGGGACCGTCTGGAAGGAACAGGACGGTTGGTGTAATCTGAGTCCCGTTGGGGCAGCAGTCCATAGGTCACCCCGAGCTGGCCACAAGCCATAGGTGTCTTATACGCTTAAACATGTCTTCTGCGTGAACTTTCAAAACTTCAGGTTTTGGTAGGGCTTTTCTTTCTCTTCCTTTTTTTTTTTTTTTTTAATACAACAGAATCTCTGTTTGTGCACAGGGTGGGAATAATGGATGAGGGCTCAAGCAGCTGCTATGGATGCTGTTTAGATTCAGAGGGTGTTTTCTTGAGGGGATGATTGATGGTTCCTTTCAAGAAAACCAGGAACATAAGCTTCCCCTCCCCCTGATCCAGAGATGAGCTGCACATATCCAGTGGCTGCTTTAACAGGCGGGATCGAGGTTAAATCCACCCAGATGCAGGCTGTGAAGGCAGATAACCAGTCTAAGAATCCTGCAACCCTCGGTCACACTGTCCCTCGGAGATTAAGCCTTTCAAGTTGAAGCAGCCAATATGGTTTTGATCAGGCCTGACAGATTTTACAGGAACTGCTTTTGTCTTGCTTTAAACCCTCAGATGCTTGTGTTAAGCTTCTTCCAGCCAAGTGAGGTCGGGCTGGGTTTCCAGGGAAGGGGTTCAAGGAACCGACAGGGGAAGGGGGGATCTGCGCTGCACGCCAAGAGGAGCACTCTTACCTAGCACGGCGTTGCAGCAGGGTTGGCAAAAAGAAACATCTGATCTGAGATCCCCAGACTAAAGGTCATTGGGCTTCCAAAGTGCTTTTCCCCAGAGCTAAATTATTTGTCCCACTGCCCCTCCTGAAGGTCCCTAGCATGGATTTGGGGAGGTTGTAGTTATTTTCAAATTACTACTGTGGAGTTTTGCAAAGAGGTGTTAGAGCAGCTGCCGCTGTTCTCCATCCAAGACTTCTCCATGGAGGCAGAAACATCTCTGGCTCATCCCAAAGAGTGCTTTTGGTGGTCAGGGTGCACTGCAGCCCAAATGGCCTTCTTGGTAAATGCCTTCCCATGAACCTTCCTTGCCTCCTCAGTGTGTTTGGGCTGCAAGGTACAGTTTGACAAGGCATGAAAAATAATTTCTTTTGGTGGCTCAAATGTGCCTCTGAGCCATTAACATTGTTTCATGGAAAATATTAATGTGAATAAACCACGTCCCCCTTTCTGGCCACATTGGTTTAATTCTTAGCTTAAAACCTTAGAAGAGATCCCTGCAACTTGGCAGAAGCATGTTGTGCCCTTTATTTTCTCTGTGTTGTTTCATCACACAGGTGATGGGACAGACTGCATCCTAGCAAGGTTGTGGATGACACCAAACTGCAGGGGGACTTGGTTTTAGCTGGAACTTGCAGCAGAGACCTCCAGAAGTCCTTTCCAATCTCATTTATTCTATGATTTCATGATGACCCCTTTAAACGTAAAATACAGCGCATCCCTGGACCATCAGGACACAAGTGAGAGCTGAGGATAAACCATGACCAGCTATGAAGTGATGGGAGAGGAGAAGCCAGCTGTACACCATGCTGGGAAATTTTGCCACTCCATGTAGAGGATGCAACTTAAAGCTCTCTCTGTTCCAACGCTCCTCTAAATAATCTATCGTACCTTCTCTCACCCACCCCCCCCACCAAAAAAACTCTCTTAGCCTATGTAAGTCTTACTTTTCATTTAATGAGAAAGAGGTGTAGATTTTGAGATGTGCAGCAGCAGAAAGTCTGAAAACAGTGACAAATTTCAAACCACCACTTTATAGATAGCTTCTGCCATGCATGCTTCCATGGGCATTTACAGGCCCTCCAGAAAAACATTAATTCACTTTATATTTCAAAACTATATGAATCAGTTCATAAACTGAAGCCATATGAAACTACTGGAAGGCTGGAAACAACTTCAAATAGCCATCAGTCTATTATTCTGTCTCAGCCATGCCAAGGTTTACCTAAAACATCTTTGGATGAGGTGAGAAGAGAGCAGAGCAAATCAGCAGGATAATGACGAGACACAGGCCACATCTGGGCCAGCAGGTCTTTAGTGAATATGCCAATATATCCAAAATGCCACTCTGGTGCAATCAGACAGAGCAGCAGATCAGCAGCGCCAGGCTTAGATCCAGAAGACGTCGCTGGTTCCTGACACCTGGACCAGCACCCATTCACACCCAATGGGGAACTCACAGCTCCGTTTATACACACACAGGTCAAAACAGGTGAACTGGAGTCTAGCCGGGTGAATAAATACACTCATCTTTTAGCCTGGAACAGGGGATTCTTCATGCCACGGGGTTTGCATCTGTGTTTCCCTTGGGCTCGTTCTCCAACTCGGACCTGGTTCAAGGCAAGTTGAAATTCGGATACTGCCGCGAAGGAAGATAATTTTTACATTTTTAGCATAGTAACAATTCTTCTTTTTGCAGACTCAGAGACAGCAGCAGCCTCCACATATCAGAGAGAGTTTACTTAGTAGCAGGAAGCCTGAAATTTGATGCTGTCTCCACAGAAATCCTCAAGTACATTTAACAATAGCCCTTGTTTATAGGTATCAAGCCATTTGTTTTCCTCCCTTTTCCTACAGTGATGCAACAGCCACTGCTGAAGAATTTGCTTTCTGAGCCAGAGGCTACTTTTTGGTGCATTTCTGTCCACAGAGTTTTTGGGTTTATTTCCAGATTTACAGAGAGCAGATTCTGGCTTCATCGGCTAAATTTCTTCTATGCTGTTGGAGGCAGGCTGGCCTCTCCAGGGGGTGATTCATCCTTTCAGGAGTTGGTGTTCAAAGGGGTGCATAAATGTAACTCAAGAACGAGGTTGGGAAGCGAGAACATGAGTTTTCAGTCATGTTCTTTGCTACAGATTTCCTGTATGGCCCTTGGCTCTTCACTTAGTCTTATTGAAAGCAACTCGGTGTCCACCCACCATGGGAAATGACCAGTCTCTTGGGGATTCTGTTTGTATCTTCAACATGGATGTCATCATGGTGTGCCCAAACAAGAGTGGGTATACTTACTTGAGCACAGGTCATGCTCAGAAGATGCAGCGAAAGGAGCAGTGTAAGCACACCTGAGAGATTGCCGAAAAGGTGTTTTTGTGGTGGAGTACTTGCTCAGGCAGTGTGGTCCAGTGGGCACAGATCTGCTGGACTAGGAGTCCAAAGACCTGCTGCTCTAGCCTTGTTCCCTGTCTTGGTGGATAAGAACAGATGAGATGCCCTGTGGGGTCAAATCTGTGATTCAGCTAACCCATACTCGGGGCAGTCAGTGGCTATTTTGGGCCATCTTCTGTCATCTTCTACCTCTGATCCACCAGCAACCACAATTGCTGCTCTGGGGAAGTGACGGTGCCCATTCCTGCCCGGTCCCTTTAGAATTCATTTGTTCCTTTGTTCATCGATTTGTCTGATCCCTTGCTGAGCACATCTCCCTCCTGTGGCAGCCACCTCCAGACGTTCACTGCCCTCGGTGCGGAAGTACTTTCATCTATTTTAAGTATCCACTAGTTTTGTTGACTGACTTCTAGCTCTTGCATTATGGGATTTGGTGAAGTTTTGCAGTTAGCTGATTGATTTAATTTTTCCAAAGTTTAATTATACTGCTACAGCATCCTCTTCTCCAAATTTAAGAGTGCCAACCTTTTCAGTCTCTCCTTACAGAGCAATTTACTTACCTTTGAGCAAGTCACTGTAAGCTTTCTGTGCCAAAATTTTGAACCTTGGCATCTAGGACTTCATTCTCGCTAGCATCCTATGGCTGCTGCTTTAAGATCCCTTCTCTCCAAGAAACTCCAGCACATTCATGAGCAAATGAAATGAAACAGAACAACAGCAAATTCCTGTTGGCAGTGCAGGGCCCAGGACCCACAGCTATGCAGATCTAAATCCATCTCTTGAAAGGCAATGGACTCTTACTCTGTCCACCCAAAAAATTATATTCTCTGTTTTTCTCCCCAAAAGAGCTGGGACCCCAGTAGCTTTTCTGAAGGCTCTCCCTGGCTTATTCTAGAGACACTTATGAGAAGACAACATTCCTGATGAAGGAAAGAGCAGAATCCATGTTGCTTTGCAGAAGAAAGCTCTTTCACCAACATAGCCCAAAAAAGTTACCTTGCAATGCAATCCACAAGCGAACTCTGGAAGGTGTCTGAGGGCTGCACCAACTGTCTTGTCTCCTGGGTGTCAGGGAAAAGAGCACTGCCTGTCATCTTAGCAAATAAGACATCCACACCCCTCAGCAGACCAAAGAAAAGACAACCTTGCCAAGACTTACCTCTGGAGGATGACTCTCATACCCTGTGCCATGGGTCAGAGAAACGGTTAAAGCGCTCTGCTATGACAGGGCAACGGGGTGGGGATGGGGGCAGAGGGAGAATGGTGTATCATGTGGCAACCCTGCCGCATTGCCCCACGACTGCTTCCAGAGCCAAAACCATCCCCATCACACCACCCTCGTACAGCACTGTCTCGTGGTTAAAAGAAAAAATAAATTTTTTAAAAATCTCTGCAAAAAGGTGTCTTGTGCTGTGCATGCAATGCAAAATGATGGGAAGAAGACATGAAAGGAGCATTTCACCACTCACTAAGTAAATAACCCCTCCTATCACCTCCTTGTACGGGACTTCCCTGTACTGTTGTGGCCTCCTTGGTTTGCAATAAAGCGGGCAGCATAGGTAAAGCATCCAGGTTTTGTAAAGCATTTGTACCTGCTCTGTGAGCAACACAGATCCTGATGCCTCTAGGACCTGAATGACAGACCTCTCTGACCATGCCTGGAGCCAGAGTCTCTAATCAACAACTTTCTCAGGAGGATTTTCAGCGTTTCTTTGGACTCGGCTCTTCGCAGCTGTTCCTAGGAGCTTGATAACAGCTATGGACAGAGATGGTGGCTTGTTACATTAATCTCTCTGTCCTTCGAGTTTGCAAGTGACATCTTCTGCCTCTCCTCCAGGTCCACACGGCACTTTGAGGAGGAATGTTATTATAAAAAAAATTAAAACTTGCCATCTGTCAACATTAAACAGGAGAAAATACGTGCTAGGAATACAGTTCTGTTGGATGAAATGCTGGATTCACAGAATCACAGAATCGTTAAGGTTGGATAAGACCTTTAAGATCATCAAGTCCAACCATCAACCCAATAATTCGGATTAGGACACAGAGGAGTGGCTTTTCGAATATGTCACCTTCAGAACATCACTTTTCCTTTCCATGGATTTATTTCTGAGCCTTCCTTTTCTCTTTAGATGGCAATTCTTCATGGCGTGGATTATTTCTTTTAAACATACTTGATAGTATGCTTTGTCACAAAGCAACTAAATAGTGGTAAGAACATGTCCTGTGTGTTCACATTAACGTGGAATTGTGCCCTTGCTCATAAGCCCATCAACTGCAGAGGTGCCTGATAATATACCTAAACGAGGCCTTGATCATACTCAGATTGCATTTACAATTAGCACGACTCGCTGAACCTGACTGTGCAGATGAAAGCACAGGTAGTGGTGAGCAGGTAGTGCTTCTCACTATCCATCCATCCATCCATCCAGCACCTCTCAGCAGCACAAAATCCCCCTTAAACAGGCAGGCAGGAAGGAACGGTCCTTTATCTTGCAACGCAGTGAAAGGCAGCATTGTTGGGCCGGATGGTTTCATTACCCCCTCGTGTGCGATTCTGTACACCAGAGCTTATGTTCCAAAAAGTGAAAAATGACCTGTTAGGTGTGTGCACGCATGCATACACAGCTTCCCTCCGTGCCTCTGCAGCAAGGCACCCAAGCAGCTTGTTTAGTTACGTACCTTGTCACGGGGACAAAGCCCCACTACTCTGCGCTGCTGCGTTTTTTGGATTGGCTCCGTATTCTCTTGTCTCCACCAGACAATTAGGAACAGGCCTCCAGGAGTGCTCGGTGCTCTGAGAAACCCAGAAAATCCTCTGCCAATCCCCCAGTGACCCCGCGACCCGGAGGTAACATCCATACTAAGCTGTTTTTAAGACAAACAGAAGGAAATACTTAGGTGTAAAATTACTTGGCAGAAGCTGACCCGTTTCCTTTTTTGACAAGGGCAAAATAAATAGAATAATCATCCATGATCCTGAAAAACCCAACCACCCACTAAGAGAAAAGGGGGGCTGCACGCTTCTTTCGGATGATACTCTGTGCCCCCTTGAACCAGAGAGGCAGGACTGCCCTAAAGTCTCCTCTGCCATGCTGCTGAGAGCACAAGAGGAGCAGCGAATGGGAGCCAGCCAGGTTCCTCTTGCTTCACCCTCTTATCAGGAACCTGCTCTCTTCCCTCAAGGGCTCTCCTCTCTCAAGGGCTCTTCTGCAGGGAGTAGAGCTAGGAGTCCAAGGAAAAGGGCTGGGATACTGTCCAGCTCCCCCAAGATCCTTTGAGGCTGTTTTCAAAGGATTCTGGGCAATTTCAAGTAGCTTCTTCCCTCTCCTCCCTCTTCCCAAACTCGAGTCATGTGTAAGCAGCAGAGACCTGGTGGGGAAGAAATGCAATGAGAGATTTGCCAGCGTGGCAGCCCCCATCTTGGTTGTCCCAAGGGGGCCCTCCAGCCCATCCATGAACCTACAGCAATGGGAACACAACGCAGGTCACAGGGAACAACACGGAGACGAGCCCTTGGCACCACTCTTTGGCATTTAAGAGCTCACCCTCCGAGCAGTGTAGGAGACTAAGGCCCACACCAGCCCTCTCCAAGTTTGTTGTCTAAGCAAAGCTCACCTTCTAGACAAGCCTGATGAGTCAACAGAGGTAGAAAAACATCTCCAGAGGGTGCTTTGCCCATTCTAAGGTCTGTACCTAAAACAAGCAAGGCGAACTCCTTCCTTAACATTCAAAACACCTAAACTGGCAGCAGACCCAATCATGGAGACAGAGAGAATACAAGAAGCTGAGGATACCTGAGCAGCCCATCAAACCTACACTAGACCGTGCTATGTAATGCAGCTGACATCAGGGGCCACCGGCGGCAGTCGGTGCTGAGGTGCTCAGCCATACGGTACCGGACTTTGTGGCTGTCACAGGGGTTTTGCACTTGTTTGCAATTTGTTCTGCGTTCACATCTCAACCCATTTGCATCTGTTGAGATATGGTAGGGGAAGGACAGCAAAGCACAGAGGTGCTCTTGGGTGCGAGCACAAAGCCAGAACCGGAAAGGAGCATCCCATTTATCTTTTCCAATGTTAATTTTTTGGTTGGGGATGTGTTTTTATGGGCAGATTACCAGTAGAACTGGTAAAACCAGTAAAAATAGATCCCAGTTAAACTTTAGTTACGATAAGGATTCGCTCAAGCAGGAGAAAATCACATCCCAGACTGAAACGATTACACTGGCCCATAGCCACATGTAGAGCAAGGCACAGGCTTATCTGCATGAACAATGTAACTCTTAATTCCCTTGTCTTTTCTCTTCTCCTAACCAATTCTTTTTTTTTTTCCCCCTCTTGCTTTCCCAATACATGGAGAAAAAGCAATGAAAAGAGGGGGGAAAAAAGCTCCTCTGCCTAATGTGAACAGGGGGAAAACAGTTAATACTGTTCTTTAAGGAAATAATTTCTTTTACTATGCAGCAAACATTCTAACAAAGCCAGAGATTTGACAGCTCAGTTAAATTCCAGAGGTTGAAAGTTTAAGTGCAATTTAAATGTATTTGATAAATCTATATGAGAAAAGAACAAGTTGATAATTTTCATTTTAATTATTTCTTCAATGTAACCCTTTTGGGTTTGTTCAAGTGTTGACACATATAATGGTGACAAAAAAACAAAAAAGGTATTGAAATTCTTACTTCCATCAGTGTGACCTGCTGCTTAACAGCAGCAAACTCCATCTTCAGATGTTCACTACATGAATTGCCTCACTGCTATATCCCGTCTTCCCTTTTCATGGTTTTCAGTCTGATGTAACTATCAGTCTGGAACAAGTTCACTAGCACACATTTCAGCTGATCCGCAGAAATAAATAGGGGATAGAATTGCTCAGAGATGACCTTATGATAATACAGATGATGATATATATTCACATTTTTTGGTTTTGGCTTTTTGATGAAAGTATAAGTAGATCTGTAAGAAGAATTTGGGGATTTTTTTTTTTTTCCCCCCTTAGGAAAACATAAAGTTTCCTTTCCACTTATACCTGGGAAAGTGAAGCTCTTCATTAGGCTAACCAACACATTTTCGAAGGACAAATACTATCTTGTGTCAGGTGAGTCAACCTAGAATGAGACCAGTGGGGAAAGAATTTAGGTACTTTCTATACACAGTGTCAACTTCAGAAAGTTGAATTCACTTGAAGACTTAGGAACCCAAGATGGAAACAACCTGGCTTCATCAGATGCAAGAGATGTTCCTTGCAATGTCATACTCCTGTAACTTTGGAGAAGTGTCTGGGAATTCCCCGTGGTGTCACTGTCCTGAAGAAAGCTGGGCTAGCAACCAGTAATGTCTAACGCTGAGGCTTTGAAATAATTTTGTCCAAATTGCCATGGCTCTCTTTAGGCAGGAAAGAGGGGAAACATAGTGCCCCATGCACACTCAGAAAAGACACTTAAGACAACCCCAAGGTGCTGCTCATTAGGTATCACTGGCTCTGACTGACTTTTTTTTTTCTTCATTGCACAGCCTTTTAAGAGGCAATTCTCCGCTATTGGTCCTGTTCCAGAGAGCCATCTTTCGGCAGAGGATCTGAGTCCACACTGAGGACTCAAGCCATTAATGGGAAAAGGCTCCTGGATCCTGAGCTCAAGCATACTCAAGCCATTAGTGCTGAGTGGGTGAAAAGGTAGAGGATAGAGCCTGGAAAAGCACAGGCATTGATAGTGAGAAAGATGGAAAAGAGGGCAAAAGAGAAATGGGGAGAGGAAAGCGGGGCTGAGAGCGATGCTTCCATTGTACAACACAGGATCAAGCAAAACATGAAACAGAAAGGTCACCTAGTGAGCTCACCTGTCCCCAGGTAGGACTGGATCTCTCTAACCCATCTCTAGCAGAAGTTTGTCCAAATGTGCCATTAAACCCCTTGGCAGAACTGAGAGTAAAATTCCCTCCAGTTCCAAAGAAACACTATTGGTCAGGAGCAGAAGTGGCAATTTTTAGCTCACTGTCAACATCTGTTCATCCTACAGCCGGCTTCATGAGAAGATCCATCAGAAATGTTATGTTCTGAGATGTGCAGTTGGGGCTTCCTCCTGCTCCTCTCAAGTACTGCTCCTGGCAGACCTAGAGTCATGATTTCATGCACATTTAGAGCTCATCACTAGTGTGGAAATCTGCATTTCAACATCAGTTTTTGTCTGTCCGGCAAAACATTTGGCAGTTACTTTGATAGAGCAGGAGAGAAAAGGAAATCGCATTGCTGAGGAATATGGAGATAGAGTTATGATGCACTGCCAAAGCAGATACTTTCCTTCCATCCCCTCCAGAAGATGCTTTATACTTGAGCAATCGCAGGGCAGCCTACTTGTGCCTACGCAATCTGACGCACCTCTGTGTCGTTTCATCACATACTTTTCTCCCCCTGAACCCTAGCCCCGCGTAGTGCAACAAGTGAACAGTGTGCAGGTAACAGCTCTTCTAAGCTATGATTCGGTTGCCTACACACAGGCAGCTTGTACCATTTCAGGGTGCATAAGGTTGTCAAGTACCACACAAGTGTTGAGAGACTCCTACCTTCCCAGAGCAGTGTCTGGAGGCCGTCAGTGGGACAACTCCACAGCATCACAAATGCAGCTAGTTAACTTGCACATAGACAAAAAAAATTTATCCTTCATTTTAAGATGAGGTCCAAAAACCCAAAGTTTTTAAGATATTTAAAGACAGAGTTTATTGATTCTACAGGGAAAAAACAACAAAAACAGCTGAAGGGTGTAGAAAGTCTAACAACATGAATTCCACTGGAGGGATTGAACTCCAAGTCCCAGTGGTTTTTAAAAATAGATTATCCAAACACCTGTGAGGCCTCTTACACACAGATGACCCTGCCTCCAGAAGGGAGGTGATGCCAAGTGACCTCTCAGAGACCTTACCAGGCATATTTTTGTGAATCCTACAGCAGGTCTGTGCTCCAACCCTGTTGAGATATAGGAATGCCAATGTGATGTCACAGGACAGAGTCTCTGTATTTCTTGGAGTTACTTTGTTAAATTGGAGAAACACTGACATCAGAAATCAAGCAAAAACTATGCTAAAAGGAGATTGGCAAGATTGCAGTGTCAACCACCCAAACAACAGGAAATGCCAAAATTTAGGCAGCCTTTCTTTTCCCCAGACTAAACTACTTCTTCTCCTTGGTCATCATGGACCATGTTTTATTACCTGAATTGCTTTTCTTCCATTTCTCTTTCCATCTCTTTTTGAAAGGAGACTGGCTCCTCAAGACACAGTATGTCAGCTAATACATCTTCCACTACCGGAGTGGAAAAGCTGCTTACGTGTCTTATAAAGTATTAGTTTGTTTATACATCCCAGGATAGTACAACAGCAGAACATTGCTGACTCATATTCACAATGTGACTCATTGTAAACCCCAAGATCCTTCCCCTCACGCTGTCCCTAGCCAGCCTTCCTCCATCCTTTTTAGGCTGGTTAACCTCACCTAAGCACGGGCATTTGTGTTTGTGCCCATAGACTTGCAACTTATTTTTCCAGGCTGTTTCTCCAGTCCGTGGAGTTTGCTTTGGACTCCCTTCCAGTCTGCTGGCAGGCCCTTTCCTCTCCAGCCCTGGCCAATGCCATCTGCACATCTGATACGTAAAGTGCATTTCTTTATACAGGTTACCAATGGAGACACCAAATTGCCTCCAAGCTCTGGGGAACGCAGCTCTACAGAGCCTTCTGCTTTGGCAGCAAACAACCTATGGATTTGTTCTTGCGCAGGTTTCTGTTACTTCATCCAACAGAGCTGCTGACACTTGTGGATGTCCTCTTTGGATCAATAAGAGAAGGGCATGAGATACTTAGCCAAGGGATGTCTGAAGAGTTAGTAAAGCCACGAAAGTATGACACTGAGTGGCTTTGGCAGGGAAAGTTGTTCCAAGTTAAACCACTTCCTTGTGGCTGTGATAGCATCCATCACGAGATGGCAACAAACCTGTTTCACAGCACTATCAAACTATATCTTCAGAAGGCTTCTTAGTTAACAAGCTAGTTTCCTGTGGGTATAGCAAACGATACTTTCGTAAGACAGAGACCAATACAACTTACTGCCTGAATTTAAGACTTAAAACAAAACAAACAAAAACCAACAACAAGAACACCACCACTACACACAGGATTTCAGAATTCAAAGCAAGCATTCCCCTTCCATTTTTTTTTTCCCCTCACAAGTTACAAAACTGTTCCAGCTAAAAATAATTAAAGGAAAAAAAACCACCCCAAAATCAGAAACCCACCACTGCCTTCACACCCTCTCCCAGAAGGGAGAAAAGGGGGGGGAGGGGGGAAGAGAGAGAGGGAAGGGAGCTAAAAAAAAATGAAGTAACACCAGTAGGCTAACATATAGTGAGATTTCCTCCTTACTGGTTACGCTGAAGTTTCCAAAAGCAGAAAATAGAAACTATCCTGAACAAACTGAATAATATACAACAGAACTAAAGCCACCTGAAGAATACAGTGACTACAGGAGACAGTGCCCTCCCCAAGTATATATGGGCTACAGTAATAAATGCACTGAGCTTCCCAGCCAAATTAAATCAGATTTTCCCTGTATAAACCCATTAAATCCCAGGTGGTATACATTTAATCCTCTCAGTAACAATTACTGGGGCCAAATTACCTCACGCTATAAATCAGGCAATGGTGTAGATGGTACACACCTGATGATGCAAATGTTTGGGAGCTGCAACTAGGTAAGGACAGGCTCATTTCCTTCCCCCACACCCTTGTCTGTGCTGAGCAGTGTTTGCTCCAATATGAAGCCTGTTGAATCAATTAATGTTTTTTCAATGGTTTCGAGTAGGGTTTGGGTATAGTTGCCATGCAGTGGGAACAGCTCTTTGGGATGACTTCACAAGAGTTCTCCTTAAAGTAAAAGCCAAGATATCTGGTACATTCTCCCTAATCTATTCTTGTTTTCTGCTCTTCTCAGCTGCATTCTGGAAAGGAGATAAATAGTTTATATCAGCATTTATGCTGCTGCAGATTCTTCCCCAGTGTATCATAAGGTTTGTGATGATTTAAAAGCATGGAGCTACCTGCGTGCTACATCCTTTTTCTGCCAACCACTGCCTTCCTTCTCCCAGGTTCATGTGGGAGGTTGTAGTAATTCTCCTGTGATTTTCCACCCTATTTCATTTGTGACCCAACACCAGCTTTGTTTTCTCATACCGTAGTTGCTTATTGGATGGAGATCTTGTTCGAGTGTTATATGACAGCTGCCAACTTTCTTTCGTGATCTTGTGATTTTGAAACTCAGCCAATAGGTGAACCACTTCCAGCAAAGCTCTAAAGCATACAGAATGTTCATTTCTTGCCTAGAACTGGCTTGGTTTTAAGACCCCCAAAGTTTGAGGAGCTATGGTGGTGTCAATGGGACAGATCACTTTAAATGTCCAACAGTTCTCTCAAGTATTGTTGAGGTTCTGTGGTGTCTGTATTCAAGAGACCAGTTCAGACTATGTGCTTTTCAAGGCCACCAGATTTTGAAACCATAGAAAGAGATATGGGAAGTATCCACAAATATCTACAGGACTTTCACTACAGGTGTTTCACAGCATTGTTATCTGGACAAGCTGCTCTAACTGGACCTGCTCTGAGAAGTAGGTGACCTAGATAATTTCTGTAGGTCTCTCCCAACCTACGTGGTTCTGTATTTCCTCTATCAGTGTGTTATATGAAGGGGTGGTGTCATCAGTACTTAGGAGAGGAGGTCTGTTTTTTCAAACCTTTCAGCATCTGTTCTTTCAAACCTTTCTTCCTTATCTTGAAAACCATCTCTATGATGGCAAGTCCTGCAAATTGCTTTTAACCAAAAATGATAGTGGAGCAGAACATGAAAACTTGGCCAACAAGTAGCAGATGTCACCAGCTGGAGAGGCTCAGAATTCCCAACTGGGGAAAATAGTTATATAGGCCTGGCTGGAGCTTAGTTAAAGCAGACTGCCATCTGCCAGAGTTTCCATGATAAGTGCTGGAAAAGAGCCCATCCTACAAAGTACAGATCTGATTACAGTTTTACTATAGTTTTGCCATTACAGGCAGAATAGATAGGAACATCTAAACTTGTGATTGCCTGAAACTTTTCACTTTAAAGCCCTGTTTTCATCTGCTTACAGTGCTGTTAAAAATGAAGCAAAGCACCATGAAATGCAGGGTGTATGCCATGGGTTGGATTTCCCTGGATACATCCGCTGAAATAGTTCAGCCAAAACAATTTCTGAGAACAGGGCTGAGAGGAAAAATATATTGTTTTACCTATGGTAAATGATTCTGGAAACCTCCTCCCTTTGGAAAGCTGCAGCGTGCCTTTGACTTTGAACAGGCCCTCAAAATTTAGCAGGGAGCACCCTGTTAAATATCCCCGTTGCAGATGTGTCTTTTGGCACTGAGGAAATAATTTTCCCAGGTTTGGTTGAGTTGAAATTGCAGAGCATGTGTGTACCTAACAAAGCCTTGTAATAGATGTGCAGTTAAATTCGCTGCCCCACCCAGGCTCCCTCCATACAGAGCCTGCTCCAACTTGGGCTTCTGAGAGGCTGAGCGCTGCCAGAGGTGTCGGTTGGGTGAGTCTAATGTCTCTCTTAACTTTGCCCATTAGAGAGGAGAAAAGCCCCTGACTACCTTTTGGCTGATGCTGGGCACAGCCTTCTGCTCCCTCCTGGGAAGAGGAAACTCTCAGGGCGAGAGTTTCTCTTTTTGACCTCATTCCTCTGGCCAGAGAAGGTAGATCATTCCCTTGCCTTCAGCTGCACTGCGGAGATGACTACTGATACTGCGAACAGCGTGCCAAGCCTAAGAGGCTCTTCTATGCTTCATTCCCACCTCTGAAGGCAAAGTTCTATGCAGGAGAGAGGTTTTTCGTTTCCGTTATGTTTGTTTCACTTGGTGTTGACATGAGAGAAAGCTGGCGCCTGGAGCAGAGGATGGGTAGGTTTGCAGTGGTCCTTAGTGGACCTTCCTCTGCAGTCTCAGACCTACACAACTTCTGATAACAGGCTCTGAGACAGCTCCAGTTCTTGTTCCAAGGCTTCGGACAGTTGTTGATTCCCGTTGGCTCTGATACTGGGGCAGTTTGAGGATAAAGACTGAAACCTCTAAATTAATATAGGATTTTCTGAGAAGGTGTGGAGGTGAGCAGAGCATGGGTGTTGCTGTCTGACAGGAGCAGATGTCGCCAGGGAGGCAAGACGCAGGGTTTTGCGTCAGTTGGCTCGTGCTGCCCTGGAATTTCATTCTGGCCAAGGCCAGGATGATTCTGGCTATGTGGCTCCAGCCATCAGGACCAGGGACCCTCTGGTAACCAACCTAGATTAGTGTGCTGGGTTTGTACAGCCTTTGGAGAGAGATCATGGGAATGGCAAGCTTGTGCAGGGTACACTGGCTTTTGGGTGTACCCTTACATACCTCAATTTGTATTTTCTGATATTCAAGAAGAGGGATGAGGGCATGTGCAATTCTTTCCTCAGCAAGTAACAGTAATTTTTCATTTAAAAAAAAAGGCAACAAAACATTCTGTACTAAATGAAATTTTTTCTAACTGGAAAATCTGGAGTGTAGTATAAAGATTTCAAAGTATCTCAGACTAATTTGGTTTGCTGTCCATAAGAACAGCCAAAAATGATTAGTTAATACATTCATTTCTTTTCACCAACAGGTCTCCTAGAAGAGGAGGAGCAGAACCACATCGTATTCCTCTTTAGAATACCAGAATGGTGGGAAAGAATGGCAGAACTGGTCATTAGTAAAAAGTGAGTTCACCTATTTCTTGGAAATTATTCCCAAGGAAATACTTAGCTCATATACAATGACACATACACACATGTGTGTGCACACACGTACACACCTATGGATTTAGTATGATGTCGATGTCTGAGAGGAAGGACCTGCCTTCATTATGTGAGAGATAAATCAAGAATTAATATCTGGAGAATGAACTTCATGACTTTCACAGTGAACATGCAGCTGCTGCTTAGTTGCACGCAGGGCTCTAGTTCTGCCTCCGGCACTGATCTAGTGGGTATCCAGTACTACACACAATCTGCTTGGACTAAACTGAAAGTATGGCTAGGGAATTACTATGTCATAAGAAATCGCTCAGGGCAGATATGAAGGTGCCTGTACTCCTTCCCTCGGATGCGGGACGCAGCCAGGAAGCTGGGCACTGCTTGGAATTGGGCACCAGACTCAGGTGAGTTACGCTGACATAGGTGAATTACACGGACATTTGTCTCAGTTGCAGACTCACTGCCAGTGCTTCCAGCTCCTTTCATGTCCCTTTTTCATCCAAGCAAGAGAGTTTCACAATGCACAGTGTCTTGGAGGAACATACCTGTGGTTCAGGTTGACATCCAAGCCCGGAAGGAGGCCAGGATGTGACAGTCTTCCCCTTTTTGGACATCCTCCTTTGAGTATTGTAGGTGACCCTGCATCTTGCTCCTCCTGTCCACCACCCACTCTCTGAGTCCCCTTTCAGCTTTCCCCAGTGACCGCTGCTCAGAGGACATGGGACAAAACTTGCATTTGGGAAGCTCAGTCCCAGAGCTGAGCCCCTTATACCTAAAGAGGGCTCGGTGTGACTGTCTGGTTCTCTCTGGTTTGGTTCCTCTGTCTGTTAAGGACGTTTGTAGCCAGAAGCACTGCAGTGTCCATCATAGGTATGGAAGAAATGATGAACTCTACCTTGACGTTGCCATGATGTACCAAAATAGAGCATTTTACCTCTGCAACTGAGAGCAAAGGCACGTTGCCTGCAATGGAGGAGGAAAGAATGAGGGTGAGATTCCTCTCCCCAGCTCTAGTATTTCAGGCTTGGATTTAAAGAGCAGCCAGAGGAAATTTGGCCTTGAGTTCCTACTGAATTTAGCCTTTTTACTGATTTAGGCGCCTCTGATTAAAAAACTAAGAAGGGAAACCCTTGTTTTTGCTGCTTCCAAAAAATGCTTGCTGGAGCCCTCTGTTCCACCAGAGACAAGCGCTCTGAGATGTCACCAGGAGTTTCCCTGCTTCAGCCAGCGGGCAATGCTCTTCACTGCTGTGTTTTTCCCTTCACCATGACTCCACCCTGCTGACCTTTAAGCGAAGTAATAGGCTGACGAGAACACTTCCAAAGTAGAGCACTTTTCCGACTGCCTTACAACCCCCCTCTTCCCCTCTGTCTATCAGACCCAATAAGTATAAGCCTCAAACACCAGTCCCACCGGCATCTGCCAGGATAGATTTCCAAGGTTTTTTATGGGCTTCATAAAGTTGGGATCAGGGGGATTTTTCCACAGGACTTGAGTAGAAAGAAAGACTTTCTCCACCTCTTTTTTTAACTTCATCGTTTGTTCTTTCATTTGGGAAACGAGCTCATTCTGAGAATAAAAATAACCCCTTGATTTGTGTACTTCTTCCTTAAAACAGAGCGAGACTTGTTGGTGGACCTAATAAAGTGGGTTTTTTTCTCTCTTTCTTTCTCTCATGCACTGTTAGGCTGTAATTTTATCCAGATGCCTTTGCTACTAATAGCCTTCCACTTTGTGTTTTTGTATTTCACACACACACATCTGCCAGGCCATCTTTTCTTGATGTGTCTCACATTTTTTCACCTTCTCCTGAAGGTGCACTCTGAAGGACTCTGTCAGACTCTTCAGCCAGTCTGTACCTCCTCACTTTCATGGTTTACAATTGATTGACGTATTTGTGAGGCATCTAGTGGCCAGCACTTCACCATTGTACAAGAAGACCAAAGAAAATGGTTAAAGGAAGAGCCAGCCAGCCCAAATAGATGGGCAAGCCAAACCAAGGTAATGAGGCTGGCTGTCTCCACTACCCTTCCCCAGCCCCAGCTGAAGGAACAGAGATTCATTCACAATTAAAGTAGAGAAAAAGATGGTAACAAATTAAGGGAACAAAAAGGATGGAGGTGCCAAAACAGGTTGTTGGGTGAGGGACATTGGCCATTCACCAACAGGATGGCTTGTTAGAGATGTTGGCCAGCAGCCAAGAAAATCTTGTTCACAACCTGTTCCCAAGTGCCAGATCTCTGACACCGGGTCCATCCTTTCTCTTTGTGCTTACACAGCATTGCTGACCTTTGTGGGGTCCTAAGGCCGTGACTGAACTTCTTTGCCATGCTGGTGATGCGATCAATATGGAAACTAAAAGCAACTCCACTCTGATCAAGCCCCTGTGCCTGCCAAGCAGTAAGAAGAGCTGGTCAGTAGGCCTGGAAGATACCAGTATGGGATTTAGGCATGTTCATTTTCCTTGTCCACCTGTGTTACCCCAGCAGAAGTCAATGCATTCCTCTGCACCTGGTTCATCGTCTGCAAAATAAGGATACCATTAATTCCTTTATTTGCTTTATTTAGGCCATAGACGTTCCGAGTGCGGCTTTTGCTGAAGATGGGCCTAGTAAGAAAGAAGGAAGGTCCTGCCCCTGGGTCGGGGCAGCCCCCAGTATCGGCGCAGTCTGGGGGTGAAGGTGTGGAGAGCAGCCCCATGGAGAAGGACTTGGGGGTCCCGGCGGGTGAAAATCTGGACATGAGCCGGCAACGTGCGCTCGCAGCCCAGAAGCCATCCGTACCCTGGGCTGCCCCCAAAGCCGCGTGGCCAGTGGGGCCAGGGAGGGGGTTCTGCCCCTCTGCCCCGCTCTGGGCAGACCCCCCTGCAGGGCCGCGTCCAGCTCCGGAGCCCTCGGCACAGGAGAGACATGGACCTGCTGGAGCGGGGCCAGAGGAGGCCCCAGCAACGCTCCGAGGGCTGGAACAGCTCTGCTGGGAGGACAGGCTGGGAGAGCTGGGGGGGCTCAGCCTGGAGCAGAGAAGGCTCCGGGGAGACCTTCCTGCAGCTGCCGGGGCTGAGAGGGGCTGAGGAGAGAGATGGGGACGGGCTTTTTAGCAGGGTCTGTAGCGACAGGACAAGGGGTGATGGTTTTGAACTGAAAGAGGGCAGATTTCGACTAGATATAGGGAAAAAAATTTTCGTAATGAGGGTGGTGAAACACTGCCAGTTGCCCTGGCTTGTTGGCTTTTCTTTTTTTTTTTTTTAGGGGGTTTCAAGTCTTAATGAGCGATTTTGTCCCTTAAATTAAACCCCTTTCCTGTTTCCATTTGCATACCGTGAGCCCCGGCTTCCAGATCATGCTTTAACTTTCAGTGTTTAATTTGGCCCAGGTCGTATTTATTTGAGCACCAATTAGGGGCTAGCTCTGCAGAGCCCTGGGTGGGCTGAGTGGCAGAGAAAGGCACCACGGAGTGGTAATGTAAGGCCATGCCCACCATGCACTTGGCTGTCTACACCTCCCCTGGAGGTGGTGAGGAGCATGGAGAGAAGATGAACCAAGTAGGCTCAGGGGGAAGACACTGTGGCTGCCAACAGCATCTCACCCCAAGTCCGGGTGTTGCAACAAGAGGTCATGTCTTGAGAAGTATCTGACAGCTTGTATCTTCCACTATATGAGCTCATGTACCGAATGGGAAAAACAATGAAAAATAACTTACACACAGGTTATGTACCTGAGTTATCCTGGATTTCTCTCTGCCATGGTGCATCGTTGACAGCCTCTGCCTCCCCTTATGTAGAATCAGAGAATAACAGCATGGTGTGGGTTGGAAGGGACCTTTAAAGACCATCTAGTCCAACCCCTGCCATGAGCAGGGACATCTTCAACTGGATCAGGGTGCTCAGAGCCCCGTCCAGCCTGACCTGGGATGTTTCCAGGGATGGGGCATCGACCACTTCTCTGGGTAACCTGGGCCAGGGTTTCACCACTGAAAAATTTCTTCATTATATGTAATTTGTGAAGTGACCCATCCTCATAAATAGGTTTCTGAAACAATGTCAATACATTCTGATATACAGTCATGTATTAGAACTAATCTGTAATAACCCGCCTCTAAACATAATGGAAGAAGCCACATGGTTTCTACCTGGGCTGCGGTGGCCCTATCTTGTCCCATCTTCACCCCAATGTGAACCACAAAACTGCTCTTCTCCAGTCCTTGCCCTACGCTGAAAGAGAACGCAGGAGGTGCAACACATGGGGCTTTCACAAGGAACCATCACAAGATGGAGCACAAGAGAGAGGAGGTGAAACAGCAACTGGGCTCCCGTTTGCATCTGTGGGTAGCGTGCAGCCAGCCCTGCTGTGAGAACTGAAATGGAAACGGGAACATGACCACTTGCCTTCTCTGCACTCATGAAATACCTTTCCCAGTGGGGATCTCTGAAGGATCAAGTACCCCTTGCCTCTGTCCTCTCTCCTCCCCTCTGTTGTGGGTAAGGACCTGGTTCCTTGCTTTATTAAGGAGTATGTGCCCACTGAAAGGGCTTTAACATGTCTCAGGTCACAGGTCAGAGCGGTGACGCTATGACATGCAAGCGTCCCTCACCTTTTCGCGGTCTCGTTAAGTCCTGGAGTCGCAAGTCCCAGTTTTAATGGGAAAGGGGAATCTCACAGAGAGCCACCATGAGCCTGATTCTTCTGGTTCTCCTTGGCCAGGTGGGAGAGGAGCCTTCAGCCAAGATACGCAGGTGGTCTGTCCGCGCTTCTGCTTTTACCTAGTTACGAAGGCAAAATCCTCATACTTCTCTCCTTTGACTCAACAACTATAAAACATCGCCCGCCCAGCTCTCGGCAGCACCGCATCCCCCATGTCCGGGAAAGCTAAAAGCGGGAGCACGGTGTGTCCAAACTCTGGTGGCGTGCAGGAGGCAGATGATAAGAACACAAGTAGCCCTGGGGCCGGAGCGGGAGCAGGCTCCTCAGAGGCTGCGCCTCGGGAGCGCGGGTGGCAGAGCTGCCTGCGGCGTTAACCACACGGCCTGACGCTTAGGAAGGCAGGACGGCACTCGCTAGCTTACGCCGCAGCCTTGCAAGGCTGTTCCCAGCCAGAGAGGAGCTCGAGCTTAAATTTAGCAACATATTCACTCTCTGCTAAATCGATGCATTCCTTAAAAGAGCTGGGCCATTCATGCAGCATATTTTCGGTTTACCACATGGCTTCTTGAAGTGATAGCCAATGCGTAATCTGAAAAGGTTCCCACTTCAATCATTTTTAATATTGCGCTTTGGTCACTTTGACTTAAACGTGAGCCGTCCCAACCCCATTAAATCTGCCCGTCAACCCCTCTTGCTAAGTAAATGTCAACAACAACATAAAGCGCCTGGGATTCATTTTGCCATTGAATCATGCATGATTGGTGGCAGGTTTTCAATCGGAAAAGCACTGGCTTCCTTTCCCTCCCTCCCTACCCCCCTCCCTGCCTGACTCACTGTTCCAGTCCCTGGTGACCTTTTCTACGCTTGCCTCGTGAAACTGTCAAAGTGCCACCAAAAAACAAACAGGCTTCCAACCCAAGGGGGATCCGGGATGAACCCAGAGGGGTGTTGCTGCTAACAGAGATGTGCAAACCATCCTTAAGAGAGACAGATGAACAACAACCCAAAAAAAGAATATTGATTCAAATTTAATAGTTCTGTTCCCAAGGAAAAAAAGAAAATTAGACCTAACTCCACAGGCACAGTGGAAAAGCTGGGAAGGATTTTTTTTTCCCCCCTGATTTATTCCTTATGTTTCTATTCCCTTGTTCCTTTTTGACTGATATAAAAAAAAAGGGGGGGGGTGTGGAATAAAAAGGTCGTTCTGGGGACAGCAACTGTCAGTGATAGTGAAGTAAACGGCCCTACTGAGATGATCCACACGGGTGTCTCCCGCTTCCAGCAACGGATTCTTGATCGTGTAAATCATTCACGCTGCTGCATCTTTCCTCCTGTCCCTTCACAATCCATCATGGAAAAACAGCGTCTGCACCATTCCTGGGGACTGCTTGGGTTAAAGATGGATGGTTCTATTTAATGTCATGTCTTTGATGAAAACTGCCTCCAAAATGGAGCTAAACAAGCCAACTGGAGAGCTGGATAAGTGCAGGTGAAGGGAGATGTGCGAAGGCGTAGACTGAGGCGAGGAGGAAAGAGATGCTCTTGCTGTAGGAGATAAGGCATGGGGAGGAATGCCATGCCAGATGTTGTAAGTACCGGGAGTGAAGGTCGCTTGCAAGGAGGCTCTGGAGGAAGGGAGGACCAGTGTGTCCTTAGCAAGCCATAACAGCAGGAGAAGGCTAAGGAAGAATGGCCAGAAGAATGAGCAGAGACTCCTGGAAGAGTGGAAATAGGACTACAGGCACTTCTGCCAGCTCCCAGACACCTCTGAGAGGGGAGTCCTTGATGATAGTACAGAGTGTTGGAGTGACCTTTGCCTGACAGTTTTAGGGCCATGCCAAGAATTTGAAGTGGTCATCAGAAACCTATTGAGCAAGTCAAGGACTGAATCAATGCCTAAGAGATCACACCAACCCCCTATGTAAAAACTTTTCCTTTTAAATAAGTTCCGTTTAAAAGCCTGAGTTTTGCCTACACTCCAAGAAAGGTTTGAAGAGAATACCTATCTGCACTCCACTCTTCACATCATTCCCTGTACCCCTAGCCATGGCAATGCACTTTTTCTCTAACGTGACGTGACTGTTTACCCAGACTGAGGGATTCCTTTCCCCAGACCAAGGGAACATGGGACACACAGTGTTGCCTGCATCTGGCTCTTTCTTGCAGCTACCCAGTGTTCCTCACAGTGGCTTTCCTGCTCATCAGCAGTAGCTGCTGTGGTTACACACATTGCGTTGCATGAGTTACTACTATGAGCAAAAGCACCGACACAGACTTCAAACAATATCCATTGTGGATTATGCTTGGAATCCTAAAAATAAGGAGATTGTGCCCTCATATGGCCAAATGAGTGATGTTTTCTTTCCGAAATGGATGGAGGTTTCCAGGTCAAGAGTGTTGTTTACACTCATCAGTTGATTGCCCTTAGCAGTGGCTGTTAAACTTTCCCCAAGTTTATTTTCCTTCCTTCATCCCAGGACTTAACCCTCCTTTGGTTGGTTTAAAAAGCTTCGAGGAGGCAATTGAAGATAAATAAATAATGAAGCTAGTATGAAGTGAAAAGGATGGGAAGTTTGCATATAGTTAGCCCCCAAGTAGGACATGCTATTTTCTGTGCCCACCAAATGGGGTCTGGCCAGGTCACTGCTAGAATGGGAAAAACACTCCTGGGGGGCTTCGGTGGCCTTACTGATCTAAAGGCTGACTTAATACCGTAGCTCACCTCCTTCCTTCCTCCATCAGCCTTAATACAATCTTAAAGTAGGCAAAGTTGCTTCTCTCAAGCCGAGATGTACAGTGAACCAGGGAGGTCTACTGAGCTGTGGTTATTGAGGGCCTTTCTATAAAATAGAGGGGTTTAATTGCTTGTGCCTAATCAATCCAATATGTCCTTTTAATATCTGTCCTTAACTAGTGCACGATATTTCCCTGTGGCCACAAAACAGCTGTTGGCTTTGTCCCCAGAGGTGGCTGTTTTTCATTGCTAAACAAAATTATTTGTTTCTGTAAATCTGTGAATGGGACTTGTGGGGAAGAGAAATCATTAAGGAAAAAAAAAATCAAGAAAAGATATTATAGCTAGAGCATGAAGTGAGGGTTCCTACCATATACTTGGGAACCAGTAAAATAGTTCTCCTGTTTCTGTCCAGTCGCAGGAGCCCTTGGATTGCCAAAGGCAAATAGGTCTGGAGAGAGGAATGTAAATCTTTTCACTGCCCTTCCAGCCTTCCAGTCCTTCTGTTGTCATGACCCAAGAACAGGACCATGTTTTTCACACTTCTTACCTGGCATATGGCAGAAGTTCTCAATGAATGAAGTGGTTGATCCCTCCAATCATCCTGCCAGCCAGCCATCTTTACTGTTTCTTCTCCAACATACATAGTCCTGTTTTATTCAAGTGTGGACATAGGGCCCTGTATATAAATTTTGGTACACTGGAAGGATGTTTAAGTATCACTTTTATATCCCATAGAAGTTGCTGATGGACCCTTGGGAGTACGTGGACCACAAGCTAAAAGTCATGGATTTAACATACTTATTCACGGAAGTTTCCAAAACTGCAGCAGCAGTAAAAAAGTTTCATGGAACTTGATGGAAGAAAGCTAATTTATACTAGCCAAAGCTGTTTTCCAAGGTCCTTTCAGTCTGTATAAATTTGTCAGTGTCTATCATATTTCTTTATCACATGATCAACATTAAGAAACCTTCCTTGTGAGTCAAGTAGTAGGTGGGGGAGAAAAAGTTGATTTGGATCAACAAAATTTACAGATGAATTTAAACAAAAACACACTGATCCAGCTGTGACAAATGTCTTTAATAAATGCAATGCAAGCTCCCAATGTTCTAAAGAGCTTTCTTGGCAAGGTGAGGTTGCCATTAAAGCTGGAGGAGAAGGATTTTGTGAATGGGAATTGTATTGCTGCCCTGATCCCCTTTGGCACGAGCCTCCTGGAGGCAAAAGAGAGAGAGACAGAGAAGAAGAGACCTTCAGGAATGATCTGCAGATGGGTTAATATTAACAATTACACCACAAGAGATGCGTCAGTAGAGATGTTGGATTCCTCTCCAGTGTGTTTAGCAGAGCAAAGTTCAAGTGGATGGCAAATGGTTTCTGGGAAATAGGGAGCTGAGAAAGATGTGCCCCAGTCATCTGGGGTGGGCTGAAGGCTGCACTGTACACTATTAGAAGTGCAGAAATTCTGCTGCAGAAAACATATTATATCATAAGAATGTGGGGCTGGCAAGGGATCTCAATGGGCCACCTCATCCATTTCTGTGCTTTGATGCAAGTTCAGGTATAGCT
>NW_010550967.1:0-6285 GCF_000687285.1 Phaethon lepturus | reverse complement strand
ATTCCTGACAGTCTATCATATGCATAAAAACCCCCAGCAAAATCTCTTTAGGTAATCTAACTCAGTGCTTCACTGTCCTTATTGCTAAATGGTTTTGTTTTCTTTTTTACTATCAAACTTAAACCTGCCTTTCTGCGATTTAAAACCATGACTTCTTAATCTATCCCCAGTCAACATGGAGAATATATCATTTCTCTCTTTGCAGATGACTTTCATATGTCTGAATACCATTGTCATGTTTTTCCTCCGTCCCCCAAGCTCTAGACTAAACAGCTGTAGTCTGTAACCTTAGTCCCAGTTGTGTTTCCTCCTATATCATATTGCATGTAATCATACTATATGTATAAATAGAATAGAATAGAATAGAATAGAATAGAATAGAATAGAATAGAATAGAATAGAATAAACTATTTCAGTTGGAAGGGATCTACAATGATCATGTAGTCCAACTGCCTGACAAATTCAGGACCGACCAAGTTAAAGCATGTTATTAAGGGCATTGTCCAAATGCCTCTTCTGCATACATAATTCATCATGGGACTTTATTGTCATGGCACAACATGGCTTTCAAAATCCCTACCAATGCAATAGGATTCTGTTCCAGACTTGGAGATCATGGTCACTATGGCATTAATAATAATTAGTAACAAAAAAAACATTTAAAAGTAATCCTCAAAATTATATTACTGCAAACCCAATAACTACTCTTCTAATGGCTTATACCATTCAACCTCATTTTGTTTATTGGTTGTTTTTCTGTGCAGTTAAGAGGTCATGTCTTGTGCCTGCCCCTTCAATCTGAAAGTCCAGTTTGGAGATAGCAAGATGTAACAAGATATCCGTTATGGCAAATATTTTTTGAGTTTTCTTAGCTCATTCTAAAAAGGCACTTAGGATATGCTTTGCCTTGCTGCCTTTAGCCATCCAAAAGTTGGGGATCTGAGATTAATTCTCTCTTGGTGACTCCAGAGAATGCTTGATCCACATGATTTTGTACACCAATTTTAGGGTGTAACAAATCACCACATGAAAATGCTGTTCTCTCTGAATAACTGAAAAGGAAATGTAAATGGCTGGTTTACACTAGCTGCCCAACTTTTTGAGAGGAAACTCAAGCTTCAGGTGTTTCTGAAATGAGGGCTAAAAATAGGATTGGTAGTTTAATTAGATAGAAGGATGAACAAAGAGAGAAGGAGGGAAGAAGATGAAAGAGGGTGGAAAAGACAAAGGGTGCATGCACGGGAGAGTGAAGAGAAACATATTCTCTCACAAATTTCACAAGAATCTCCTTTGCAAAAGTGTCATGTTATCAAGGTCATTGGCTTCTCCTTGCAGAAAGATATAGAACAAAAAGCTGTAGACAAGACTGAAAGATATTGGTGGGGTGGGGAGATGTTAACCTACATTTCATTTTAAGCCTTCTGTGACAATGGGTTTCACAAGTGCTTCAAAATCAGGCTCTGGAGCTGTGAGAAGTTCCTATCCAGATACAGAAGACCAGTTTAGCTAAAAGACTTGGTCTGTAAAGAAGGAGAGCCAAAGCTCCAGATTCAGCACTACCATGGACCATGGAGTCTAGGGAGTTCCTAATCCCATATCTGAAACACTTTGCCTCCATCTGTAGTAAAGGAGCAGTCAGTGTAGGGCCTTAAGTGAGAAAGGACAAATAGGGCCTTAAATGAGAAAAGACAAAGCTTCTTCAAGTCACCAGAAAAGCTAATATATTGATTTGGTATAATTTAGAGAGGCCCAGTGGGGCAAGCAGACTGAAACACAGATGTTCTTCCAAAGCTGCCTTGAATTGTAGTCAGCATCTGGGGAAAGGGTAAAATGACAGAAATCAGTGGGATGCTGCACTAACCAGATCAAAACCACATGAAAGCAGGAGACTATTTCCAAAGAGGGAAATTCCAGAAAGGAAATGGCCTATCTGTAGCTGACATTACTCCCCATCAGGCTGAACTGATGGGTGGGAGAAGATATCAACACCGACTTTAGCATCCCTGCTGCCTGATACACAACCAACCAAATCAGCAGTCCAGAGCCCTCAAAGAGGAACCAGTTGTCTGATCGCATTGCACAGAGGACATCAATGATAGGATAGAACAGTGCTTAGGGAAGCACGGTAGCATTGCCAGCTGAGCACAGCCTAAGGGAGCCATCTACCCTTACAGCTCCTCTGGAATCCTCCCACAGACTTCTGCTACCACAAAATCTGGGAAGACTTGAGTTCATTTTCTTTTTAATTTTCTTTTCTTCCCCAACATTCATAATTTTCCAGGGCACAACCTTGTCACACATTTTTCCAGCATCTGTTTCTCAGGGCGCTCTGAGTGTGAGGCAGAGGTCCTTTCTGACCCCACACCACGCTTCCTCAGGCGCAGAGGGACAGCTTGCCTCCTGGAAGTTTCTATTTGCAGGAACTTGAGGAAGAGACAAGGGGGCTGTAGAATTGTTGTGTTGCAGGTGAAGAGACTTGGAGAGTTTGGGAGCAGGCTAAGTGACCTTTCTCTTCCTCTTTTTGGCCTCCCAGTGCATCATTGGACTGATAATGCAGATAACATAATAATTTGTAGAGACATAGCAAGTCAAAGCAGAGTCATGATGGGTCAGATGCAGCCTTCAACTTAGGTCCATATCACTTGTCTCGACGTCTAACAGGAGCATAGTTAACATAAAAGTTCAAGACAAAATTCAGATTGCTTTGCTACAAAGATGACCTGGTTATGAAGGCATGCACTTTTAACCGAAGGGCATGCACTCTTAACTGATGAGAGGTTAATTTGTGACTGAAAAATTCTGTAGGCACTAACATCCAACATCCGCTGGAGAAACAGCTAGGACCACAGTCACAGTGAGACAGAAACTCGATGTAGATCCTTTTGCTTGCTGGTTGGAGGCAACATCAGCTCTCTAGGGGAGCTAAGAAAAGCTCTGAATTTGTCTCAATCTTAGTATTTTGAGGTCTCAACAGATAGATTAGGAGCTCATAGAAGGTCACTTGCATTTGTCCTTTTGTCACTCTCTACCTTGTTATAATATGAAGACATTCATGTTTTCTTTCTTCACCGTAGGCCTGTCTAGACTGTGAGTGCTTTGGGTAGGGACTATCTCATATGTACAGCACCTGGCACAGCAGAGCCCTGGAGCTTGCAGCTTCCAGGCTATTCAGAAATAGCTCCATGCTGGGTTCCCTTGCAAAACCAATCTTGGCCCAGGCTGATCAGCATTAGGTTCATGCAAGACTCAGAGCCAGCTCTGATCCTGTGGTGAAAGTCCCTCAGTCTGCCATGATTCTTAACCCAAACCGAGCATATCTTTGGCAATTGTGGGTCTGAATGTTTGCACTGTTCAACCCTGACTCATCCCATGGAACAAGAGGAGCAGCAGGAGGAGAACCCACAAGCCCTGATGATGGAATAAAGTTTCAAGTTAAAAGGAATAAAGGCTTGTGGAAATCCCTAAGAAACAAACCACACTATCTTCAGCCTCCTACTTTTGTAATTGTGTCAAGTCTGAATGGAAGAGAAAGACACCACTGTTGTCACCCAAAGAGATGTCAGGTTTTATTTAGACTGATTTTAATATGCTCCTGATCCAAGGCTTCTAGTGCCTTATATTTCACCTAGAAATAATATAAATCTCCTATTTGCCTCTTTATGGTATGGTGAAGAAAATCATTTTAAGGGCTATGGGACAAAACAGAATGACAACTTTGAGAACACTAATATTCCTGGTAAAGAACATATCTACATTTGTATGAGGGCAAAAAAAAGGCTAAGTAGGGATAGATAACTTGGGTGAGTCATAAATCTCCATAACAGAACGAGTTGTTTGCATTGAAGTTGAACTATTAACCTCAGCAAAAACCTCCATGCACACACTGTTGTGGTTTTGGTCTTGGCTTTTTTTGAAGCAATGTTTAGTCAGTTCTTAAGGGTTAGAGCCCTCTTTTCTATACTCTCAAGTGTGGACCAACCACAAGCATGGTCTGCTGGGAGTTCTATTTAACAGTGTCCAACAACCAGCCAAATCTTTGACAATCTCAGGAAATCCCAAATTTAAAAAAAAAAATCCTGTTTCATATCAGTGGTAGAAGATGCAAAGGAACAGGGTGCCATGCCAGAGACAGTTGACATCTGCACTCAGATGGGGTCCACTACAGTTTACCTCTGTTTTACAGATAGCACCTACTGACCTGTGTCTGTACAACATGTTGCCCATCACCACAGATTATAGAATTGGGTCTCATGTCATAAATTACCTTCTCCAACCTCTGGGTGTTAACAATGAGGGTAAAGTTGGGATTTATATTGTGTAACAGTCTGGAAGTCAAGTGGGATTATGTCATACTTCTGTGCATCAAGGCTCCTTCTATAGCAGATTATGCATTAAAGAAGACTATATTCAGGAAGAATATTTTTATTTAAAAAGGGAGAAAGGTATATATTCGCAGTTACCAGATAATTGCACAAAACAGTACTGGAAGGAACAGGAAGATTTGCAATATCTCTCTTCTGCAAAGATTCCGAGTATCTAAGCCATCTCTGACAAATGATCAATAAAATTCATCTTAAACACTTCCACTTTGGGAGATTCCACAGGCTCCATCAGACATTGGAAACTCCAGTATCCCCAATGTTTTACCTCCTAGTGCCTCATCTAGATCTTCCTTTCTGTAATGTAACCCTGAAATCTTGCCCTCGTCAATCATGGATGACCAGGGAGAAAAGATGACCCCATTGCAATGGGGTTAGTTTTTCCATTGGAAATTGGTGTGGCAGAATTTTCTGTCATGGAATTATCCAAATTTACAACCTAAAGAGAAAGTCTTAGAAAACTTTATTCCACCAAGAAATTCTAGAGTTGAATTTAGCCCGTATATAACCAGTCTTCAGCTCTAGCTGAACTTGTGGTAGGCTCTTCTGTCCCTGGAGCCCTTTAGCCAGCATTCTTTTGTGTTTGTTTAATTGACTCATCCTCAGGGAACAAAAGTTCAAATTACAAGTACAAAGGGTTTTGTGAGCAGGAACCAGCTCTGAAAAGCCCACAGAATTAAAATGTGAGTAGCTTGCAAAATGTCAGACTGTGAGGTTCACCCACTTCTAACAGAGTCATATTCCTCTTGCTATGCTCCTGCACAGGCACTGAGTGAAGTTCCTGGAAGCAGAGCGTATCTCCTGGGTAGTACAGTTTTCTCAGCGTTGGATAGATGTCTGGCTGGATTTTTCAATTTTCCCTGTCTGTGGGTATTCAGGGACATATCACCCTCTGGCTCATCTTTGGTTATAGTCCTGATTCTATGTCACTCAGCTTTCTTCATTTTTTTAAATCCCTTCCCATATTTACAGGAAAAAGGAGTAAAACCTGTTGTGGAGTCATTCCAAACTTCCAGGGGAAAATGACACTTCATTGATCATCTAGGTATAACACTACAGGCCTGCAGATGGTGTGTCTCCAGAAAGGACAGAAAATGGAACAGAATTATGGACCAGTTCTGTAGGCAACCAACGTCTTTGCTCTAATGGGTTTAAAACAGAAGTTTTCAGTCCATGTACAGCTACCACACAAGTCAACTATCCTTGCCACCAAGGACCGTTAAAGTCTTCCATGGATCCTGGTAACAGCTGCAGAGAAGATGTTCATTTGCGGGGCATCACACATTTAGGAGAACGATGGCGGTATTCTTGCTCTTGCTCTTGCTCTTCTTGTGGCCTCACAGCGTGCACTCACTACAAACACCAAAAGCGTGTGCTTGCCCAACCACTGCTGCAGTTATCAGCTTCAGCAAAGAGGCGAGGTAGTGAATGGGCTAACTGAACTGTTTGGCTATCATTGTTGCCTTAGGTGCATGCTCCAAGGAGCAAGGAAACCAACCATCAAGGAGCAATCTGAACCAATGCTGCTCAGAACAAACCTCTTCTAGAGCTGAGTTGATGTACCCACCCTCTGCCACACTTAAACCACACCCCAGCGAGATCCTGGAATGAGTCTTAACCCTTGGATAAGAACCCTGTGTTTCTTCTCAGAAGGACTTGAAGAAGGGTATGAACGGGTATGAATGCACTGCTGGCATCTGGGGAGATGCAACCTGTGCACAACACCTGAGATGGGCTAGACTGACAGAGTAGATGTACTCTTACTTTCCTAGGACAAATGGGAATACCCTTGGAGATAGGGTAATAGAGAAATTTGCATCACAGCAATCTGCACCATCTGTACCCTAGAAGGCAGTCAGACATCTCCACATCCTCCAACACCTTCCATGGCACACCAAAGTCAATT
>NW_010550966.1:86010-93520 GCF_000687285.1 Phaethon lepturus | reverse complement strand
CTTAGTGTTTCTGTGATTCTGTGATTCTTTTGTTTCTCACTGGTACGATGTCTTCTTCAACCTTCAATCTTGTATCTTCCTCACTGTGCCAATATCATGTTTTTAAATATAGCAACCACAACTACACTTCCATGAAAACTCTTAATATAGCTTTCTTCTTCCTCCTCCTCCTCTGTTCTGTTTATAGACTCAGTAGTTGTATTCACCTTTTCCCCACAGCTTTGCACAGCCGATGTTCGTTGTCAGTCCATCTCAGGACTACTGGCGGTGGGTAGCACAGCTACCCTGCCCACAGATGCTGTCCCCTCCTTGACTCCAGCAGTGTGACCTGGTACTGGGCTCTTTTCACAAGCATTTGGTTTGGAAATGCCCAGCAATCCTAATTATACTTTATTATATACCTTATTATGTCATTGTTTATAGTTCTACCATTCTTTGTTTCTTTGGCTATTTTTATTCATTTTTCCAGGACTTTTTGTTTTTATTGATTGGTGCTCATTTTCTTCCAGTTTTACTTGGCTTTTACATATTTCCTTTTTAGCTTTTTTCCGATAGTAATGGCTATTTCTGCCTCCCCTGTAATGCTATAAAGGGTATTTAAAACCCAAATTTATCCTGTTTGATGTTGTGGAATTGCAGTTATCTTTAACTCATGCATGGTTGTAAATAAGAAAAGATTTGTGGCAATCTGTGTTTATGCCATGTAAGTTCGGAAAAAGTTACTGCTTTCTGAAAACCCATCTGACTGTAAGTGGTTAATTCTCAGTGGGAGGAAACTTACACCGAAAGCTATAGCTGAATACGTATCAGAGTGTAAATAAGGTCAAACAGGAGGACTCTGAAAGTTTCCATGACTTTTCCTGCCGTTTGTGGAATAAGAAGGTATACTGAGAATGAAACTGAAATAAAAATGGACAAATTAGATTGAGTAGTATACTTGTAAGGAGTATCAGACAGTGTTGTGGAAAATGACAGTTTATGTCCATTTAACCATTTAAATAGCAGTAGAGTCTAGGGCAGCTGGGAGAGACAAGACCAGGTGAGAGCCTTCCAGGTCCCCATCCAGACGAGTAGTTGGCAGTTTGGATGAGGAGAGGTAAGAATTGGTAAGAGGTCAAGTCTGTGCAGTATCAAATAGGAACCATATGGATTAAGATGAAACATATAAAAAAGAATATTATGAGTTTCACTAATTGTGAGACAACAGAGTTCCAATGGCAACATTAGCCTGAGAGGAGAAAAAGCTCTTCATAAACAAAGCTGCATAAGCAGTAATTTCTAGTATCAACTAAAGTGAATAAAGACAATTTTAAAAATAGTAAAAATTCAGACTTGCTTTTGGATTTGAGGAACTATAATAATATAAAAAGTTACTTTTCCATCCATGCAAGATAAAAAATGCACAGGAAAAAGAAGAAAGCTTCTTAAGATACAGGTGTAGGGGGAAGAGAGAGCAGGAAATAAATAACAAGACTCTTAATAGTTATTTCTTAAAACAAACTAGTGATGCACATGCGCTGAAAATATTCATATGTAGCTGTATGTGCAGAATGTGAATAGAGGATTATTTTTGCGCTGTGGTTTATAATAACAGATTGAGGAAAGAGTAAAACAGCCCATAATGGAAAGAAATTTTGTACCATTTGCATTTGCATTTCTAAAGTTTTCTGGAGAAAGCCTGAGCAATTCTTTCCACTTAGACAAACGGTGGCTACTTTATTATATGCATCTGTATTTCATGACCAGTTTTAAATCAGAAAGTAAATATTGGACTTGTAAACCTGCAGTGAGATCCAGCTGTCAAAACTGAGATGGCTGAAAGATGTTATAGATTGGTTTTCTAGTCAACAGAGAGGAGACACCTTTACTGCCAAATTCTTCTGATGCTCAATCAGGTACACAAGATAGGTCAGATGAAGTGCTTGTTTCAAGTGTCAACAAGGGAAGCCAGGGTGACCAATCTGAGTCAGATATCTGAAGTGGTGTGGGGTAAATCCAATCCCAAGCACACAATGTGAAAAATAGTAACATGTGCGCCATAATAGAGAAATATTCAAAATATTAAGGTCTTTTTTTTTTTCCCAGACAAGTGGCTTTATCAGAATCTTCTTACCTACACCTAGTATTTGTGTGAAATATTTAGGAAAAGAAATAAATTTTTTCCTCATTCTTTTTCGCATGCAGGGCTGACATGGATTAGAGCGAATGAAGTGTGGGTGAGGTGGTATCCAAACCCTTGTTTCGTTGCAGTTTGTTATACATCTGTTAATCTTTAAGACAAGTAGGCTACAGCAAAAGACTCTAAGGCCCTATATAGAGACAGTGGGGCTGCCCACAGGGCATAATTCAGTCTCCATTGCCAGTTTTACAGGCAAAGAACTGCAGGATCACACGGACTCTGTTTGACTCTTGGAGCTGCAAATTAGAAAAGAAAATTTAATACATACAAAGTAGAAATAATTGCAACAGTAGATACGCAACTTCACAGTGGATTAAAAAAATCAATTCTCAGCATAAACTGGCACACAGTTTTGTGCATTCTAGGAGGAAATCAAAGAAAAGGGCTTGAATTAGTCAGCCATTTCTTCAATGCTAGCATTTCTAGATAGAAATGATTTAAGCATTTCAAGAATGGATTGTCCTCAACTAATTTTATCAAATCCTCCTGAGTATAAAATGGTTACATTGCATACTGCCTGGAGCTAATATTGGTTTTCTTACACCATTTTGAGTGATATACCAGTGGCATTTTCCATTAATGCATAGGTCTGCCATGCAAAGAGCATTTATATAATGTTCCTTACTCTATGAGACCTCTGTGTGGCATTTATTCACATAGTGGATTTTCAGGTCTTTGTGGATTGTCATTGTGATTCTGCATGTTTGAAGGAAGGAGAGGCAAATGCAAGGCGCATGCCAGATTCCGGAGGTATCTCTCCATCTGTGTAGAAGACCGATGCTTGAGTCTAGTATGTACTGTCAGAGCTTTTTACTCACGGGGGTCAGATTTTATTTGCTATTTTTTTGTGTAAATGCATTTAGAGTTCAGTGTGTGAACAAGTTTACAAGTGTGTCTCAGAATCTAATATAAAGTGTTTAATTGAGTCCTTTGCTTTATGTGCTCAACAGGCTACGTGGGGAAGTTCTAAAACCTTACAGAAAGTAAAAAGCTGAGCTTGCCTGGATAAATTCTCCAGTATTGTCAGATTTGTGGATCTCATATGTGTGGAGCAAGCACACACCATGAAACAGAGATCTGCTTTTCAGAAATGCAACTAAATCCTCAGTTCCTTTAAACTGACACAAATCCTCTGGTTGATTTACCTACTGGAGACCTTGTTTGAGTACATATATTTTTTGATGGAAGAAACTTTTTTTTTTTAAATTACATCAACATTTTGTAGAAAACTATCTTCTTGTAATGGATAATTTAGAGATTTTTTTCTTCAGATAATTCAAAATCAGAATATCCAAGAAAAGCTTAAAGTGTTTCCATTTGGATACACTACTGCAATTGCTTCTGGAAAGCTGGGAATCACTTGTGTCATACTCCCCTTTCTTCTGTGCCCTTCCCTGACATTTCGGATGTTTTACTGCCTCCTCTAACGCACTACTGGTTCCTTCCAAGAGAACGTATCACAGGACATGTAGTCTGAGCTGAAAGAAAAACCCATAGAGATCCCAGGAGAACAAAGAGCTAAACCATACCCCAGCAAATATGTGGTAGCCTTTCTATATTGAATTGTTTTTGTTTTGTTCTAAATTGGAAAGCTGACACATGTATGCTGTTGTGTGTGCTCTTGCTAGTTCCAATGCTCCATTAGAGGGAAGCTGCTGTTAATATTTCAACTCTGTTCACATAATCACTTACAGAATCATAGACTCATTGAATCATAGAACCATTCAGGTTGGAAAAGACCTTTAAGATCACCGAGTCCAACCGTTAACTTAGCACTGCCAAGTCCACCACTAAACCATGTCCCTAAGCACCACATCTACACGTCTTTTAAATACCTCCAGGGATGGTGACTCACGCGCTTCCTGGGCAGCCTGTTCCAATGCTTGACAACACTTTTGGTGAAGAATTTTTGCCTACTATCCAATCTAAACCTCCCCTGGTGCAACTTGAGGCTGTTTCCTCTTGTCCTATCACTTCTTATTTGGGAGAAGAGGCTGACATCCACCTCGTTATAACCTCTCTTCAGGTAGCTGTGAAGAGCGACAAGGTCTCCCCCTCAGCCTCCTCTTCTCCAGACTGAACAACCCCAGTTCCCTCAGCTGCTCCTCATAAGACTTGTGTTCCAGACCCCTCACCAGCTTCGTTGCCCTTCTCTGGACACGCTCCAGCAGCTCAATGTCCTTCTTGTAGCGAGGGGCCCAAAACTGAACACAGGATTCGAGGTGTGGCCTCACCAGTGCTGAGTAAATTATGTACTTTACCATCTCCCTATGTTGTCTCTTGGTCATTTCTACAATCTAGGATCCTAAAACAAAAGGAAGTTTTGCTGATTAGGGAAAGCATTTCTGTGAAACTACAAGTTCCCAAAATGCCCATCTTGTGGAAATGTTTGCTCTTCTTTTATTCTACTAGATAACCTTCAGTGCAACAGTTTAGATCTAAAACTAGCAGTTGTCTGTACATTGCACCTTACTGTTCATATGCAATTATTTAAATTTTCAGATGTCATTGTTTATACATGAATTTGGTGACAAAAGCAGAGTATTTTGTAATTTACACTCTCAAAAATGGATTAAAGTGCAAGAATTCTGTGACAAGATTAAATCAGAAGTGAAATTCCATTTTACCTAACAAATAAGCACTTGCTTTGCCAACTGCAGAGAACAGTCTCCTCCTCTGAGAATTTTATCAAGGATATCGTACATGTTCAACACTTCTGCTTACCTCTACATCTCAAAAAGCCTGTAACTATTTCACTATTGCTACTAACGTCCAGTAATAACAGGCAGATATAACAGTAGATAAGAGCAATGCAACTGGGATTTCAGTGTTAGAATGGAATTGGAGGAAAGTAATTATCTTGCATCCCTTTTGCCTTTAACTGTCATTTCTGATGCTATGAACTTGGCCAGAAATCTGCAAATTGGTGGTTTCATACCATACCAAAGCTGCACTGGAAAAAATCTACAGAGCAATCTGTCCTTGTACCGTTCATGTCACTTGTAGAAATGAACTTGAAGTGAACATATTTATACAAATGTTTTTAAACAGCCACACATCCTCCCCCTCCTACCTCTCTTCCCTCCCACATAAGCACACTCCATCTGGAGTTGCCAGGATACTGTGAGAAAGGTGTTTTTTACAAGGCTCCCAGCTGTGACCAGGTAGAGAAGTGTGATCGCTTTGGAGAGGACCTCTCTTTGTGGGGTTTTCACACCGCTTTGGCAGGCTCAGGAGATATGCATCAGAGGTGAGGTTTGGGAGGCACCTCTGTTAGTGCTCTCTGGGAGAGGCACAGGAATACATGAGAATACATTGGAGCATACGAATCTTGAGATCTGCTCGTTCCACTGTGTTGTTCATGTTTGTCTCAGATAAACATCATTGAGCTTACCTGGCATTTCTGGCTCTTGGAGAAGCAGCAGGGAAGGTGCTGACATCAACTGCTCTACCCTCCAGCAGTGCACAGAGGTCCCAGTGATGCTCTGGACTCATCCGTGTAGCCAAGTGCTCAAGTTGTCTGTTGAAGAATAAGGATTTTGACCATATCGGGGGATTTTTTTAGCACAACCTTATTTTTTTTTTATTTGAAAATATTGATTTGGAAAGTTTCCTGGGGTCAGAGTGATGTTTTATGACCCCAGAGTAACTGGCAGGCTGAAACACAAAACTGGGAAATTGACATATCTGAGCCTGATTAAAACCAGGTCTGATTTTAAGTCTAAATAGGGCAAACTAAACCTTAACTCCACAGACTAAATATAAATGACTCAAGTACATGAGCTGAATTATGCCCCAGAGATACGTCTTCCTCTCCCCTTATTGTAGAAATAACAGGTCAGATGTAGAGCTGCAAAGATGATGCAGTTAGTTAGATGAAACAACCCCCTTGACATTGTATGTGTCTGCTGCTAGTGTGTTAACTACTCTTTTACTGGCTGTTTTAAGTGTATGAGCTTCTTCCTCCACAGTGTCTTATGAAAAATATAGACAGATTGTAATTTTGTTTTAAAATAGTAGAAAAAAAAAAAACCAACAAACCAAAAAAATCAAAATATCAGTATTTCCAAGACAGATTTTTTTTTTTTCAGACTGTTACACATGCATGGCTCACATTTCAGGAAATATATTCTGGAAAGCTGTAAATCCCAGTTTTAGAAACTATAGCTGACAAGCAATTACACAAGGACTACTGACAGATGCCATGCAAAAGGGGCTGACTTGGTCTATGGGTGTGTCAGCTACAAACGGGAATGCAAAGATGACTTTACCTCTTTATATAGCATTTTTATAACTAACACTTTGATATTGCCTTTTTTATGTGAGCAGGCAAGACAGAACTCATACCTACTTTATAAAACTAAAAATTGTATTCTTTGTGTAATGGTCCTGGAAACAGTTTTACTCTCACCTGGTTTTTGCTGAGATTACCGGCTTGCCCTTGCATTCTCTTTTTTCATATTCTGTGCTGAAACACTTTGACATTGTCTTGCCATTTTATACAATAAGGCTCTGTGAGGTCTGATAGATTCATGCAGGTAGCTCCAATCTATAAACGTGCACAACACTTATGCAGAGAGCCACAGCATAGGCACTGACAAGAATGATAAGGACGTGTTTCAGAGTTTCCTTCTCTTTTTATTTGTCATAAGATGTGATCCAGAGCTGAAATCCAGGAGTCTAAATTGCTTTACAAGAATTTCACTTCTCTTTTCTCTAATTAGTCTTTGATTAATTGAAAATAAATTCCCAACCAAAACTAACAGCAAATCCATTTGCTTAGCTGTCTGCAGTGTGCCAGCAGTGCTGCTGAGGGCAAGTTCAACTGCAGTAGCTTGACACCAGCCGTCTTGGACACTGTCAAGGGTGGCACAGCAAGATCTGGCAGATCAGCTAAGGGTTCAATTTACTCTTCTGAAAAGGTATCACCATACCATGTAGACATATTCTAACCTTCATAGTGATCTCTGGGATTCAAATACAAATGGTTTATGTTATTTAGGGGTCCCTACACATCATTACTGGAAGCTTAACCCTTTAAATGTCTAAGCTCTTTATGCTGTTTCAGCACCAGTCTCACCCCTGACCTGATGAGAAGTGAGGGACCTTAGCTCATGCTGAAGCCTTGGAAGGCAGCTCTCAGACCTGGTATGTCTCACCAGTCCAGTACGTGCTGTAGGCATTTTCTGAGAGGGGCAAGACACAGTCATGTCCTAGTGCCAGTGATGCTTCAGGGACATGAAAGATTTGGAATTATCTTCTTGCTCTGCCTAGAGTTAAAGAAAGGAAGCTTTTTTTTTAAAATGTGTTTAATTTAAAGCCTATTGTTAT
>NW_010550966.1:71429-85979 GCF_000687285.1 Phaethon lepturus | reverse complement strand
TCTTTCCCTCTCCTCCCTTTCTCCTCCCCTTGATCTCTTGGCACCATTTCTATCTCCTAGAGTAGGCAGTAACTGGGAAGTAAGACACTCAGCTGGTACCTATTTTTCTCTGAATCATGTTGAACATGACTTCGTACTTGCTGAATACTTGCTGTACACCTGTGGTGCTCAACCTTCATCTACCCCCAGTCAATAATATAAATTAATTATCGTACTTAGCTGTCAGTCTGGACAACAGCAGTGCCCCTCAATAACAGTGGTAACAACACTGCTGACTGTGGGCGAGGTTGGTGACTACTCAACCACTGGCAGTTGGCAGATTCTCTCTGTGATGATGTCCTGACAAAAGGAGTAGGTTTCAGTTCCTAAATCCAAGGCAGGGCAGGATACCCTCAGCCTCAGGGCATCTAGAAATCAGACGCTGAACCCCATGGGTTCACCTGAAGATCTAAGTATTAGCCAAAAAATGAACAGCACCTACTCCTATAGTAAAAAATCCCAGAAACTTCAGGCACCAACAGCCCGTTTCCCCTGCCCATGCTTCTTTCTGTAGCAAAGAAAGAAGTTCAATAGAGACATGACATCAAATTCACTGTAGCATAATTTCAATGAAGCCAGTGCAAGATCAACTTATCCCTTAATGTTTTGTTCTACAATCTATTTTTGACCCACTTTTCTTGTTTTCACTTTATACTTTTAAGTGAAGGGAATCTCAAATTACTGATACAGTTATCGCTGATAATGTTAGGACCTGATGGCCTTGACTTGCCCTGGTGTGAGGAGCCCTGAACTTCACTAGAAAAATGGCTGATCAGCTCTGGATGTACTTTAGACCCATATTAGGCTCTGCATCACAGAAGGTTACTTGTGAACTCCAAACCCATTCAAGTGAAATAAGATGGTCACAAGCTGACATATTGTAGGTGAGCCAACTTTGCTCTCTGCTCTGCTCTGGCCAGCCTGCTATTGAATTGACCATCTTAAAAAAAAGCTATTGCTGTTACTAGCACATTGTGACATCTTAAGGTTACAAAGACATTCTGTCCCCCCAGAGAACAGCCAGTGGCATCTTCATTTCTGCAACAACTGGTTTGTAAAGTCATCTGCAATAGTCCTTGGTGAAGTGTGGGTTAATCCTGCCCAGTGAGATGCAGTTTCTCATAGGAGCTCTTTGGGGAGTCCCTGACAGACATTTCTTGGCATCCTCTGGGTCTTCGTAAAGGCGGAAGAGGTCTGGAGCACTCCCTGCTTGTCTCCGTGTGTGCTAGGATTCAACACTGCCGGAAAGGACCCAAAACTGGGACGAGGTCACTTGCACCCACTTCAGAGCCAGTCAAACAGGCCCTGGATGGAAAAGATTGCTGTTAGGTCAAGTGACACACTTCTCTGGAGGCATTAATTCATTTCACTGTGCTGCTTGTGTGTGTGTGCATATGTGCTCTGTGGTTGGTGACCATGATATCTGTATATTCACAGCCATGGTTTAATTAATCCTCTTATGAATAGAACCTACCATGGCATTAAGAGAGCAAATATTTTTAGCCTGCCCACTCACATGAAATACTTTAGAAGGCAACTTATCTACTGCAGGTAACTAGGATGACAAAAAAACACGAGGTTTAGATTATAGTAATTAAAATTTTCTGAGCAAATGAAGCCCTGTGTGAAGGGACAAGAATAATTGGTGACTTCACCTTTTAGAGAAAAAGAACAGCTGCTTTACTACATGCCCGTCCTCCTCCCTGCCCTGAGGGTTCCTACCACTTTTGATCATGACTTTTATAAAGGTGTGAAAATAAGCCATATTAACTGCTGAGTTCCCACGGCTGAGACTGATGGAAGCAAATCATAAGGACTGAGGAAGAAAACACCCAGAGAGAGGCAGGATTTTACATAAGCATTATGAGCAACATCACTCACGTCTTTCTGTTTGTCAGACAGATTTGTACCTCCTCAGAACCAGTAGGACAATAGCACACATTAATTTTTTGTAAGTGCACAAGCCCTGATAAAAACTGAGAAGTAAAAGCGAGTTGCCCTTTGCCTGCTCCCAAAGAAATGATGAAACTCAAATTGAATTTCTGCTGACGTTTTGCCTCTATGTTGATGACTTAAGTATAGAAAAGACCTGTAAGGACACCTGAGTATTCTTCCTGACTGCAAATAATGCTTTTAATGATACTTCATGCCTTTTCTTACACTCTTAGAACCAAAATAAATCTTTACTCCAAAGTTCATATTTTGCTTCCTACAACTCAACCAACTTCCACTTTGCAGAAGGAAGAGCTCAAAGGTTGCGTGTGTGAGTCAAGGGGCAGCACCTAGTGGCATGGGCAGTGGGAGCAGCAGACTTTCCAATGGCTAGGGGAGCGCTGAGCCATGTTAGCTACTTTGCCGAAACTCTGTTGGAGGAAGAGTATTCAGAAACTCATATAATTGACATTTTTTTAACTCTTTCCATTGCAAGGACTTTTTTTGAAGCTTTTTATGACCATTTCCTTATTCAGGGAAATTACACAGCTCTTGGTGAGAAAATTATTGGCTGAACATATATTATTTCTTTGGGAAACTCAAGCAAATATTGGGGGGAGGAAGGGGGCAGACCTGGTGCTTTTATAAGAAAAGGTTAGCAGTAATGAAATTTAACCCACTTCACTGTTATTGAGGAAGTAGCTGTTAATGTTTTGGGATATAGTAAACATTTACTTTTTATTATTATTAAATGGAGGAAAATTAATTTTATGCATGCCTGATCAGGATAAAGTAAATTTTGACTAAAATCCAAGTGCTGTGGACTACCACGCTAAGCACTTTGAAGGAGAACAAAACACAATTTCCAATGTGAGGGCAGACAAGAAGAGACAGAGAGAACCATTTTCCTTTGGAATTGATTATACATTTCAAATTGAAAGTAAAAGGCAGCTTATCCTGACTCACATGTGTAAGCATATTCACCAATCTGGCACATACACAGCAGCCAGTCTTAAAGAGCCTTTTGAAGCCCTCCTTGATGTGTCTTTGCCACACCATCCACTGTCCAGCCACATAACTCTTCCCCTCTTCCCCATCCTTGCTCCAGTTGAGATGGAAATCAGGGGAAGGGGAAGAGGAAGAGTCAGAGAAAAGGTGCGACTGCATCTAGAGGTCTCTTTTGCCTTGCTGAAGGTGCCTTCCAGCTCCCTTCTTGACAACCTGCAGTTTCACCTTAGAAGCTTCTGTGGAGCACCCTTGCCCCTGCAACTTGCCTCCCTGTAGCATGCCTTTACAGCAGCCTCTCATCAAAGTTAGAGTAGAGAGGATGTAGAATCATTGGCTCTGTTGCCATCAGAGGGTTGGACCAGCACTGCAAGGAATCAAGACTGGGGAAAAACACAGGCTCCTGTATCTCAGTACACCTTTCCATCTGGTTCTTGCATGTCCTTGTAACCTCCTCTCTGCCTTCACCTTCATGAGCACAGATCAGCCGAGAGTTGAGCTGGTGAGACAGTCTCTGAGACAGGGACCAGAGACCTTCTAAGTCAGACCTATAGGGTGACAGGGGTGAGAGCAGAGAATCACCTCAGGGAGAGGGAGAAGGGATCAAAAGGCTCCTTTATTGTACTTCTGCTGGTTTGTTGGGTTGTGATGCTTCTTGTCAGCACTATGCTCATAAAGGGTCTCTCATCCTCAAACCAATCTGTTTTTCTCAGGAACATCATCTGCTCTAATGAGAGAGAACTCATCTCCACAAACCCTGTTTATTTTGAGTCTGTAACCCGTCAGGGCTGTAGAAACTCCTCTGCTGTTATTTATTTGCATTCTGCTGAACTGCAGTAGATTTCAAGTCTCAGCTGCTAAAAACAGTGCTAGGAAACTCAGTCATACAGCTATGTCCTTCCTCAGTGTGGACTGGATTCCCGCTGGAGGGTCCTGGAATAATATCCCGGAGTGGCTCTGACCAAAGATCTGCCATCGTTATCTTCTGCAGGTTTTGTATTAAAAAACTGTGCAGCCAAGGCAACCCTTCAGTAGGCTGCATGGTCAGTCTGATCACTTTTTCTCAGAAAGAGAAAATCTATGTCGCAGTACACGTTTTGAACAGCCTCTGTAAGATGATGATTTTAATTGTGTTGAATATCAGCTGAGTATTAAAATACATGAAAAAAGACTTTGAAAGTGTCAGGGATTCACTAATGGAAATTAAAACAATATGCATCTCTAGTTAGTACTGAGTGAAACATCAAACATCTGCTGCAGGTTATTATAGACGGAGAAGCCAAATGAGAATGGCAAATGTGTACTCTTAGCTGCAGGGGCTGGAAGGAGACAGCGTGTAAATGCCATTTGGAGGAATCCCTGCTCACTCTGCATTGCTCCTTGGAAAGCCAGAAGTTTTTGTACTGGATTCTTCAGCTCCTGAACAGAGCCTGTGCCCAGCAGGGAATCGGCAAATGGGCTGGAGAGACTGGGGAAGGGGCCTGGCTGTGGGAAGCAGAGAAAAAGGCAACAGTAGTTATATGTGCAGGGATCAGATTGGGGAGGCAAGATGGATCCCAGACTAATTCATTTTGCTCCCCATTGTGAGAATTAATTAGTTGATTGGGAGAGAAGAAAGGTTCAGTAGAGGTGCTTCAGCGCAGGGCAGGCAGTGGGGAACAGTTGCTTCTTAAGGAACGGCTCTGAACTAGCAGTCTGTAAGCTGGGCACTGAGGAGTGCTTACAGTGCATCCCAATGCAATTTATTTCTTTTTCTGCTGATTGTTGTTCAGGACTCAGGGTAATGTGTGGTGCAGATCCTGCCACTAATTAAGGGCATTTCTTCAGTGTAAGGTACCCTGGAAACAGAGTACGTACAGATATTTCCAGGGGTGAGAAATACTAGGATTCATGGGACCAAGCGTTTTCAGATTCAGGATCCATTCCCAACTTCTCTGAGGTTGTAGGGCATGGTTCAGGTCCAGAAACAACCAGATTACGAGGGCATCCATAGGCAATAGACCTCATATGTGTGTGGCAAACAGCTGAGTGAGGGAACCTCATGACAATGCGCTCACTGTGCCTGCCATATAAAATCTCTGGCAAAAAGCCATCCTTATGGCTGAGAAAGTCCTGCACAGCTCTGTGTGTTGCAGGCCAGGTAGTTCTCTACAAGTCACCAAACTGTACTCATCAATCATCCAAGCTTCAAAAGAGGGATGAGAAGGTTTCCCTAGGACAGTCATGACACACAGGTCAAACAAGGGGCTTCCTTAAGTGCTCTTGCCATGTTTTCACATTGTTGCCTCTAATACATGCAGTCCCATCGCGAGAAAGTAACTATGGAGATATGTTAGTGATGGGAAATGCCTTCAACCCCTGGAGGTGCAGCAGGCAAAGGCAGTGTGTTAAACTGCCCGTAAAATCCCTCCTAGCCCAGGTCTGCGTGGCGCAGCGAGCGCAAGCACTGACATAACGTCACAATTTCCCACTAGCAAGTTTCAGGAACCTGCGTTTTCCCTTGGGGCTTGCAATTTTAAGTACCTGAACTATATCTGTGTTGTGTTTATCCTTGCCATTTTCACGTCAGGGAAACCCGTCGGTAATTTGCTATGGGGACAGGTAGAAGGAACGGGGGAAGTGCGCTGGAAACACTAGAAAACCACCTGCCATCTTCATCAGCTTGATGCACAATAACACATCAAGGCAAGTGCAGCTTGGTGGTGCTTACTCTTATGATGAGACAGAACTTTAGCACCTTAAGATATGTCTATATCTATGTCACTGATGAAGATATTAAGGAGTACTGGTCCCAATACGTACCCCTGTGGTGTCCCTCAGTACTCTTTAATATCTTCAACAACAAGGGATCAAGTGCACACTCAGCAAGTTTGCAGATGACACCAAGCTGAGTAGTGTGGTTTGACACACCTGAGGGACAGGATGCCATCTAGAGGGACCTGGACAAGCTCGAGGATGGGCCCATGTGAATGTCATGAGGATCAACAAGGCCAAGTGCAGGGTCCTGATGCTGGGTTGGGGCAACCCCTGGTATCAGTACAGGCTGGGCGATGAAGGGATTGAGAGCAGCCCTGCCGAGAATGACTTGGGGGTACTGGTGGATGAAAAGTTGGACATGAGCCTGCCATGAGCACTCGCAGCCCAGAAGGTCAACCCTATCCTGGGGGCTGCATCCAAAGCAGTGTGGCCAGCAGGTTGAGAGATGGGATTCTGCCCCTCTGCTCCGCTCTGGTGAGACCCCACCTGCAGTCCTGCATCCAGCTTTGGAGCCCTCAACACAGGAAAGACATGGACCTGTTGGAGCAGGTCCAGAGGAGGGACACAACAATGATCAGAGGGATGGAACAGCTCTCCTGTGAGGAAAAGTTGAGAGAGTTGGGATTGTTCAGGCTGGAGAAGAGAATGCTCTGGGGAGACCTTAATGTAACCTTTCAGTACTTAAAGGGGACTTATAGGAAAGATGGGGACAGACTTTTTATCTGGACTTGTAGCAATAGGACAAAGGGCAATGGTTTTAAATTAAAAGAGGGTAGATTCAGACTAGATCTAAGGAAGAAATATTTCACAATGAGGATGGTGAAACAGCGGAACAGGTTGCCCAGAGAGGTGGTAGGTGCCCCAATCCTGGCCACATTCCAGGTCAGGTTGGACGGGGCTCTGAGCAACCTGATCTGGTTGCAGATGTCCCTGCTTATTGCAGGGGGGTTGGACTTGACCTTAAAGGTCCCTTCTAACCCAAAGGTTCTATGATACTATGATAGAGGTAGTGGTGGGTGCACCACCTCAACTTCCATCTTTTTCATCCCTTTTAGGCAACGTCAAACTAGACAGGCAAACCACAGAACAATTTTGTCACTTGGGAATGGGCAAACAGGTTTCTTTGTGCAGCAGATCTTACTCAGAGGTTTTTTTGATGGAATGTTTATTGCAGCTGGCAATGCTTTAGAAATAAAGCCACAATTTTTAGTGGGATAGTGGTGGAAGAGTAACAGATTCCTTCCCTGTCTCTTCATAAGGAGTCACATGGAGAAGACAAGGGGCAATGGGTACAAGTTACATCAGGAGAGGTTTCATCTCAATATAAGAAAGAATTTTTTTACAGTGAGAACAATCATTGACTGGAACAACCTCCCCAGGGATGTGGAAGAGGCCCCATCACTGGAAGTTTTTGAGATGTGATTGGACAGGGTGCTAGATAATCTCATCTAGGCTTCCTTTCCCTTGAAAGATTGGACCAGACGATCTTTGGAGGTCCCATCCAACCTGACCTGTTCTATGATTCTAGGATTTTATTCCTAGAATTGGTATCTTTGCTGATTCAACAGCTTTGGGGATTTGATATCTTTGAATTTTTGCCTTGCTGGTAAATGTCTTTGAAATTGCTTGGTTTCTTCAAGTTTCTTTATTGAGAAGTGACAAAGAGAAATATGCATGGACCAGCAGGAGGGACATGTACAGAAATACAGGTTCTTTTCCTTAGAAATCAGGTTAAAAATTGAAAAATCAAGATATGGAAAAACTTGTTACAGGCGTTTTTGCTCCAGACTCTGGGACTTTAAAAGTTGCAGTATATACCATGAACTTTGCCTTCATTCACATTCAAACATGCTGCACATTTTCACATAGTCAATAGTGTGCTGATTAGGCTGGCCTCAAATGGGTGTGTCAGTCCGAAACCTTATAACATGCATAAGAGAAATGAGAGAAAGACTTTGTATGTGTTTTCTTGATTAGACATCAGTTTTCCTTTGAATGTGGAAGCCAAAAATCAAATTAGCTAACACTATGCTCCGCATGACTGACTTTTCCGAGGAACTTAACATCCAGTATCGTGTCAGGTAATTATGATTAAATAGCTGACAGAGAGATAGCTCTTGTCAGCTTATGTTGAATGCTGCTGGCTAGTGAGTTGTGTCAGGTTAGACACGTCATTAAATTGTGATAAACCAGCTCCCATTTTCGGGAAGTAGGTGCAGCAAACATAGGTGCCACCAAATGATGGAGCTGGCAGTCTATCTTCTGCCAAGGCAGAGTTAATGTGAGAGAACTGGAAGACTGCGTGTTATTGTAATGTTTATTTGAAGTGGATAAAAGATGTCATACATAACTGTGTGACCAGTTTTGGTCTTCTGGAATTTGGCTAACATATTGTCATCCTTGTACATACACTCTTCCAGGGTCTGGCTACCTGCAAACTACATAAAAGTCATGACAGAGAAAGTAAATGTAATACGCACTAAATTACATCACATTATCATATGCAGGTTTTTACATTGTTTTGTTTTAAATTCAGGATCAAAACAGGGTAAAAATGTAATGATTTAAGCAAGGATTTCAGGTAGATATTTTTCAGAGAACAAGAAGCACTGAACCAGACATGCAAAGAGTAAATAAACTGTTCTTCTTGCCTTTCTCAAGGTATGACTAACTAGTATTGGCCTGTTACTCTTATTTTTGTATGGAGATTATGGAGTTGTCATACTCATTCTCTTCCCACAACTCACCCACATTGAATACATGGGTCATGCAAAAATACTTACACAAAATGCAATAAGCATCTCACAAAGACATTTGCAAATTATATGCCGGTGACACCACTATTGATCTTTTATTTCAGCATGTGTTAATGTAAAAAACCTAAAGGAATAGAAGGTCTGCTGTGAATCTTAACGTGATTACCCTTTTGTTAAAGAAACCGATAGAATGCTTTCATTTTGCTTGTGAACCTTGGTATTTCCAAGGTGCTTTAACAAGAGTGGCAAAAATTCATAATGGTTTTGAGCACTACTGCATGGTCACTTTTTTTTTTATTGACCCCATGATAACATGAAGCTTGTTTCTTGGCAAGAATCCTTCCAAAATCTGAGTGATGTAAAGATAGAACAGAGCAAATTTAAACCAGGAGCTCTTTGCCACACTTTACTCAAGAACTCAAACAGGCTGATATCACTGAGGTTCGAGTTTGTCTTGCTTTACAAAGGAACAAAAGGGGAGGAATATTCTAGTCTTCCATCACTATCCCACTAAAAATTGTGGCTTTATTTCTAAAGCATTGCCAGCTGCAATAAACATTCCGTCAGAAAAACCTCTGAGTAAGATCCGCTGCACAAAGAAGCCTGTTTGCCCATTCCCAAGTGACAAAATTGTTCTGTGGTTTGCCTGTCTAGTTTGACGTTGCCTAAAAGGGATGAAAAAGATGGAAGTTGAGGTGGTGCACCCACCACTACCTCTATATACACATATCTTAAGGCGCTTACGCTAAAGTTCTGTCTCGTCATAAGAGTAAGCACCACCAAGCTGCACTTGCCTTGATGTGTTATTGTGCATCAAGCTGATGAAGATGGCAGGTGGTTTTCTAGTGTTTCCAGCGCACTTCCCCCGTTCCTTCTACCTGTCCCCATAGCAAATTACTGACGGGTTTCCCTGACGTGAAAATGGCAAGGATAAACACAACACAGATATAGTTCAGGTACTTTAAAATTGCAAGCCCCAAGGGAAAACGCAGGTTCCTGAAACTTGCTAGTGGGAAATTGTGACGTTATGTCAGTGCTTGCGCTCGCTGCGCCACGCAGACCTGGGCTAGGAGGGATTTTACGGGCAGTTTAACACACTGCCTTTGCCTGCTGCACCTCCAGGGGCTGAAGTGTTTAGAGGATCACGGCTTATAAGCACCTGGTCCTTGTCTGTGAGCAACAGAGAAAAGGATGAACCGTGTGTTCACAGTCAGTAGCTGCATGTGGGAAGTGGATCCTATTTGCCCTCCTGCTGGATTTGGACGTAAGCGGGGGAGACAGGGTCTGCTCCTGCTCAGACCATGCTCCCCGGCTGCTCTGTGTACCCAGACAGCACCATCTGTGTGCCAGCACCCCACTCCACGGTGCTGACCTGTGCTTCTGGTGCACCAGAGCTAAGCACTGGGCTTCACTTTGGAAGACAGCAGAAGACCTTCGAGGATGGGCACAGGAATTTTACTGTGCTCAGGCAAGTTTAGGAATGGTCAAACTGTCCAGACATATATGGAGAGAGACAGGATGGCTTCTGTGTCCCCATCCCTCCAGGTCTCAGTGCAAAGAGTATAAAGTGGATCAAAGCTTTCTTGTAGCCCTGGAGGTCACCATCCATAAATGTAGTGTATAGATCCTTTGAATGGGGAGGAATCAGATGGAGGCTGAGAAAGGTTAAACAGCATCCCTTCACCTCTGGTCCTGGAAAAACTCAAGATGTGATAAGGGGTTTTAGCATGTACTGCTGCTGACCAAGGGATTCAAGCTCTTCATACGTCCTTTTGGCAGAGAAATTGTATGTTTTACAAGGAAAATACAATGGTTTGAAGTTGCATACACGTATGCAACTGTGAATTAAAATTCTCAGAATGGCGTTACTTATTGAAAGCAGTATATTTCCCTACTGCAGTTACTTCTACTTGTTAGAAGTCACCTTGTTGGCTCTGTTAGAGTCTGTCCTGTCAGGTGCTGAGTATTCCTCCTTTTCCCAAATTTAGCCACATGTTTCATTTTGGAGCATGTGAACTGTGGTGCTGAAGTCCTGCAGTGCAGCTGGGCACTGACTCAAGGTGTCGATGAATGTTTATGCGGAGACTGTGTGTTGCTGGAGACTTTAGTTGATTCCCATCTGCTGCAGATAAGGGGGCTTCCTAAGGATGCTTCATGTGGCAGGTAACCATAGCATCAGGCTTCCTCAGATGCCAGCGTAGCATTATGTTGTTTCACTTGTTTTAGCAGGACCAAAGAAGTGATGTGCATATTATGTTGCATTTTTCAATGTAGTCAGCTATGGTCTTGTATGAAACAGTCAGCACCCACAAATCATGGGTATCGTGCCATTACCTAAGGTTAGAAATGGAGAGAGGAGGTTCTGCCATTACTTGTGAATGAAGATGAGCCTAGAAATGACAGTGACATTGATCAAAAGTGAACATCAGTGAGCTGTTTGCCAGAAAAGGTAAGGTCAGGTAAAGAAGCTACATTAGTCTTCAAAGTTGCAGTTAGGGCATCTTTTCACACATATATTGTGTGTCAGCCTCACAGGAGTGAAGGGAAAAATCTCTGTTGTGCAGGAGCTCAGTTAAAAAGTGAAAAAGAGAGTTCCTATATGGCAGTAGAATTTTCTGTGACCATAAGGTCACATAAGGAAAATAGAAATAAGGATTGAAAATAGCCCTGTTTTGGGACTTCTTATATTCTACCCTGGGTTCATGACCAATGACTACGTTTAGAAAGATGATGTTCATATTCTTAACAAATTGCTGATATTTCCTTTTTGTGATACAGTTGAACTGCCTAATAAAAGCAAAGATTTCACATGGTACAAATATTCATCACTACTCCTTCTATGTTTCATATTAGGATCAAAAGCATATTCATATTATCCTGACTGCCATTTTTTTTCCTCCTCTTGAATCTGTGTAGCCAATGGGTCATAATTTGAAGACAGGATTTGCTAAAATGGCATGGAACACAAGGATAAAATTCCCAAAACTGCAAAGCTACTTTCAAGTTTTACTTTCCAAATGTTTGTTCTGGATTACTGAAAAAAAAATATGTTCCATAACAAACAAACAAACAAACAAAAGATTAAAAATAGAGAAGATTATGCTTCTTGTAAGCAGGAAACCTTTCATTCATTGTCTGCAGACAGAAAAATGGAGGGTACACATGGAGAGAAAGTCAGAAATTTCCCCAAAGAAGCTTTCTGTCCTCTCTCATTCCTACATATGAAGAGGGCCAGAGACAACTCAATAAAAGCAAATGCATTACCAGAAGCCCCAGCAGCTCAAAAGTTTGGGGGAGACTGCCCGAGCTTTTTCTTTGGTAAAGTATTTGCTGTCCTGTAGGTCCCGTGCAGTCTGATATTACTTGCTAAATCTAAACTGGGAAGGATGTCTTGAAGCTTTATAATTTTAGATCAACAGCTTTTAGCCATCCTGTTATGAATTATTATGTATTTATTACCTTTGTGTCTTTCCTCATCAGGTTTGGTAAGTTAGAACAAGATCATGTATATATTAAAATCCAAAATTAAGTTTTCAGTGGACTTGAGATTCCCCAGGATCACTATGATCACTATGATCACTATTTAAAATCGCTGTAGCTTTCCTACTTCAGCTAGAAAACTACTCTTGCACATTAAATGTTGACTTTTCACAGACTTTTCTACAGAAAAAAAAAACTCAATAATAATACTTAATTTTACATAATAATTTGCATGATCATATAATATCTCAAGTTGGAAGGGACCCATAAAGATCATTAAGTCCAACTCTCTGCTCCTCACAGGACTACCTAAAACTAAACCATATGACTAAGAGCGTCATCCAGATGCTCCTTGAACTGTGACAAGGTTGGTGCCATGACCATTTCCCTGGGGAGTCTGTTGTAGTGACCAACTACCCTCTCAATGAAGAAACTTCTCCTAATGTCTAATCAGAATTTCCCCTGATGCAGCTTGATTCCATCTGTCCTGTTGCTGATCACCAAGAAAGAGGAGATCAGCAACTCCCCTGCCGCCCTTGAGGAAGCTATAGACTGCGATGAGTTATGTTATGATATGTTGTTATTGTTTAGACTACTCCATTGTTGATAGTTGGCCCTCAGCCTTCTCTTTGCAAACTGAACAAGTCAAGTGACCTCAGCCACTCCTTGTAAGTCTTGCTCCCAAGGACTTTCACCATCTTGGTTGCCCTCCTCTGGACACACTCTAGTAGTTTGATGTCCTTCTTACATTGAGGTGCCCGAAACAGCACACAGTACTCAAGGTGAAGCCACACCAGTGCAGTACGGAGTGGGACAATCACCTCCCTTGACCGGCTAGCTATGCTGTGCTTTATGCACCCCAGGACATGGTTGGCCCTTTTGGTTGACAGGGAACACTGTTGACTCGTGTTCAACATGCCATCAGCCCAAACCCCCAGATCTCTTTCCATGGGGCTGCTCTCCACTCTGTCAACCTCCAATTTGTACGTATAACCAGGATTGTACTGTCCCAGGTGGAGAATCCAACTCTTGTGCTGGTTAAGTTTTATAAGGTTGGTGATTGCTCAGCTCTTCTAGTCTATCCCGATTTCTCTGTAGGGCCTCTCTACCCTCAAGGGAGTCCACAGTTCCTCCCAGTTTAGTATCATCGGCAAACTTACTTAATGTACATTTGATTCCTGCATCCAGATTATTTATAAAAGCACTAAAGAACACTAGTCCTAAAATTGAGCCCTGGGGAACCCCACTGGTGACTGGCCATCAGCTTGATGTCACCCCACTTACTATAACTCTTTGAGCCCAACCCCTCAGCTAATTGCTCACTTGACATATTATGGTCTTGTCTAGCTGTATGCTAGGCAGTTTGTCCATAGGGATACTGTGAGAGACGGTATCAAAAGCTTTGTTAAAATGTAAAAAAACCCAAAAAACATATCTACTGGTTTCCCTAAAGAAGAAAGATTTCCAAACCCAGGTGGGTTAATAACGTGGTATAGCAGGTGGAACTGCACTTTTTTCTTTACATATTGAAACATCTGCAGAGTCCAAACCCATAGCAGTGGGAAAGACCCACAAAAAATGAAGTCAGTCAGTCATAAATGGCTGTGATAGTAGCAGTGATACCTGTCAGGGAGCAGCATAAGCCAAGCTGCTCCATGAAAGAGAGCAAGCCAGTGGCCAAGGGCATCTACAGCACAGACTGGGCCAGGACACTGACCCACAGGATCTGGGCAGCGCTGGGGTGGTGATAGTGCTGTGGTCCACTAACAGTTCCAGATGAGGTGAGGTGATGATCAAGGGCTGGAGTGCAACCAGGAGGAGAGACAGGACTGGAGGCAAGGAACAGAGATCCCAGATCCAACTGCAGTTGATCCAGGAGCCCAGGCAGCCAGTCAGGATAGCTGGAGGCCAGGCTGATGGTAGGACTAACCATAACACAGGACCAAGTTCCTTGCAGGATGCCTGGCTGGCACAGCCTATGTATTACACAGCCCACACTAGGATAATCCTGGGCCCACAAACAGAGGGAGCTTGGTTGGGGGCTCAAGTGAGGCTGATGAGGGCAACCACGCCTTGTTGGAGCACCCAGGGACTTGACGATATCTTCATTTTCCCTACCACATCTGCTAGTGTCCTTGTTTAACAAGAGGCTTTGCATAACACTCTAAAAAAAATGGGCCAACATTCAGATGCAACTGAACTTTAGAAAGCAATACTTTATTTGAACTTTTCTGCAGTAAACATTATTTCAGCAAAAATGAAGGGTATATGAACAGCAGGTTAAGCTTTTGCCTACTTTGAGCCTCTAAGAAAGGCTTGTCACAGTTTGGTGCTGTGGTTTCTCTAGCTGATTAAAAAAAGCCTTCCTAGTGCAGGTTCTGAAATGTAAAAAAAAATCTAACATAATTCAGTGAAAGAATAATGGATACAACGTTAATTGCAGTATGGCTATATTTGCTACAATTACACCAAGAAGAATTATCATTCAAATGAGAAATACGAGGCATGTATGACTGCAGAGTCATGACATACTGTGCATATCATGGTCCAAGCAACTGAATAATATTTGACATTTGTCTGC
>NW_010550966.1:35272-71398 GCF_000687285.1 Phaethon lepturus | reverse complement strand
TCTTTCCCTTTGCTTGTGCTCCTGTTTCATTGCATATCAGGTCTTTCTTTCAGTGTCCAGAATGAATCATTAGAGCAGAAAAATACTGATGTAGTTTTGCTTTCTGTGGCAAAATACTCCATATCTAGGAATAAACTGTATGACAATGAACGCAACATCTGAGGAAGTATTGTATTTCAAAATGTTATATATAAGTGTATGTGTGGGAGGTGGCTTTGAAATTTAGACTACTCCAGCAGAACAAAAAAGTCTGAGTAATGCTATTTGCATTCATGCTATTTCTTTTTTTTTTTCCTTTCTTTGTTATCACTGTTTTTACATTGCAGAGAAATTAGTACTAAAGGACTGACTTCCATCTTCGTGTGCAAAATTGATTAGGTTTTACCCCTGTAACTATTTAAATTACTTGTGCTAGGGGCCTGAAATACAATGCTATTGAAGTGGGAGGAAATTCTCATGTCCTAAGTTAATAACAAGTCCTGTCAAACTAAAGCATATCCTACCCTTTCAGTGTAGACAAATATCCAGCTTTCAGTTTCAGCAAACATTTGCCATTTGAACATTATTTTGGTCATTAGGATTTTTTAAAGCAAGAATTAGAGAGCTTCAAGGTTCCTTTAAAAAGCCAAAATCAATGGAATAAATGATGTTAGCATGTGCAACTGCAGTCTGGTGTCTATGACTGTATTAAATATTTTTGCAATGAAAAGCCATTGGCCTGGAACAGCTTAGCTTCCTAAGCTGATAACATTTTAGTGAGAAAATAACTTTAATAATCCCCCTGAACATCATATGCATACACAAATTACTAGATTAGGCTGTCCTAGTTACTTGGTTATTACAAGGCTTCTGCAGGAATCACACCCAAGCCACAGGACAACACCAATTAAAAAAAAAAAACAAAGCCTAAACATAGCATAATTACCACAGGGAAATCAGTGATTAAACAATAATATTTAAAATAAATGGCAGGGTTGAAAGGCTTTTCCAAACTGTGTTTTAATCATGTTTGTCTCTGTTAAGCCTTGACGATAAATAGACAAACCAGTATAAAACACAGGAACTCCTCTTCCAGTTAGACTGTTTGCAGCAAAGAAGTCCGGGAACCTTACGTCTTTGTAGTTTCTAAATTGAACCCCAAGTTAATTTCATTGGATTCTTCGCCCCTATATTTCTAGCTTCCCCTTCCTCCTCCTTTGAATGCCCGATGTGGCTTTTCGGATCGATTTGGCTGGCAGGTATTATCTTAGTTCCCTCTTCAGTGGATGGAAATTGGTACTCGCAAAGAGACAATTCATCCCTATGGCCAATCAACATCCAAAGGAGATGGGATGAAGTTTACCTGGAGCTGCTTGTCTGTTCATGGGGTGAGCTGAATCCTCCCGCTACCATTCACATAGCTGAGAACTGTTCCCCGACGGCAGCAGTACCATTATGTCAAATTGGACAGAGAGCGAATGACTTACCAACCAGATAAGGTGCTTCTTCATTCTAGCCAGTGACTGTCAATATACCAGAAGCATCTAAGGCATAGCTCCTTTTCTCCTCTTTCTTTCTACAAAATTAAAGAATCTTGCTTTCCTTTCTGTGCAGCAGAACAGCTCCCATTTAAGCTTTAAAACGCCTTCTTTTCCCATCCCTGCCCGTGGCCTGATACAGATAGTATGGAAGGTAGAAGAGATGCACTGATATCCTCCCAGGCTTGGTGTCGTGGTTTAGCCCCAGCCGGCAACTAAGCACCACGCAGCCGCTCGCTCACTCCCCCTCCCGCAGTGGGACGGGGAAGAGAATTGGGAAAAAACTCATGGGTTGAGATAAACACGGTTTAATAGGACAGAAAGAAAGAAGGAAACAACGATGATAATACCAACACAGGAATGTACAAGAACAAGTGATGCCCAATACAGCGATTGCTCCCCCCCCCATGATCGACAGCCCGTCCCCGAGCAGCGATTTCCGCCCCCCGGCCAACTCCAGTTTATGTACTGGGCATGACGTTATATGGTAGGGAATATCTCTTTGGCCAGGCTGGGTCAGCTGTCCCGGCTGGGTCCCCTCCCAGCTCCCCGTGCACCCCCAGTCTGCTCGCTGGCAGGCCAGCACGAGAAGCTGGACTGTCCTTGACTGCTCAGACACAACCCAAAACATCAGCACGTTATCAACAGTTTCTCATCCCAAATCCAAAACACAGCCTCACGCTGGCTTCTGTGAAGAAAACCAGCTCTATCCTGGCTGAAACCAGGACACTTGGGAAGGGGTGTAAGGTGTATTTCCCTCTTCCTCAGTGAGTGCCGGTACCACGATGCTTCCAATGGAAAGGTTGGCACAATTTTGTTTAATATTCCTGCAGTTACCAAGGCCTTTTTTCAAAGCACCTGAGGCTGGCTGTGTGTGCTTGGTGGACTCTGAATAAATTCATGGGCACAGTCCCTATATGTTCTTATCGTAGCTCCTGAATCATGTTTGGGGGCAAAAAGTTGTAGCAGTGGAAAATCAGTGCCAGTGCACCTGCTGCATTGCCACACCAGTGCCAACGGGAACGCTGACTCGCAACTTTCCTGAGATATATTAGAGGAGTACTCTAAAAATAACAGCCCTCGTATAAGAATGCAAAGAGCTCTCCAAAAGCTCAGAAGATCCTCTGTGGAGACCATCTTGCACAGGAAAGTCTGCTGTCAAATATACTGGGCAGCTCTGAAGATATTAACGAAGGATAAGGAGGCTTTGGCTGAGGATGCTGTGCGCACCCCTTCCTCTGGTAAAAATGTATGAAAATCAGCTGGATGGAAATGATGGATTTTGATGGAATGTGGATGAAAGGGAGATGGTGAGTATATCTGCTGGAGAACCTGGTCCTGCTTGTGGCTTTTTTAGTGCTCTTCTGCAGTTGGTTGGCAGCTAGGGATGTTAAACAGATGTGGGTTTCTTAGACACAGGAGGCTATGGGGGTTCTTTCCTTTGCTCCCCCCTCCCACGTTAGCACCACTGAACGTAATGTTTGCGCCAAGACATGTCCTGTGGGAGTAGGGCTGAACGGCCATGCCCCCTTCCTCCCTGCTGCCCCCACATTTCGGCTGGGGCAGTGGCTGCTCTGGCACACAAGCAGCACGTTAAAGAAGCAGCCTTTAAATTTTAATTTCCATACTTTAAAGTGATTTTGTGTAGGAGTTTTCTGCACTTAAGCTTCCTGATGTGCAATCAATCAAAGTCATGGCTGCTGGAATAACATTAGGTTAAAGGTACCCTTTAGGCAGAGTACGTGTTGCAAACCTGACAAATATGTTTACAAAATAAACATCATATTGACAACTTAAGCAAAATCTCTCTTGCTCTAGGCTTCTATACAGGACTATCAGACTCTTCTTTTGATCTAATAGGAGTCAAAACTGTTCATTATGTGTTAATTCTGCTGAATCATAATGGAAATGGAGCTTGTAATAACCACATGGATATAAAGGATGTAGGTGTGCATTCCTCCCTTTAAGGTCACAGCAGGAACAGACTGATGTTGCAAGAATATGTAGCACTGGTGGTGAGCTATTACTGTCCTAGACTTACCAGTAAGGCAAATGATTCAAGGAAGATACATGTTCATTCCAAATTATGCAAATAGAATTACTGGCTTAGGCAGTTCATTAAAGTCTGCTGACAGAGTTACAATTTGACCTCATTGTCATGATTTAAATGTGTTTTCTGAGCTTCCTTATAATGTTCAGAGTTAGGAAAAAGAGAGAGAACGGGAGTTAACATGACTCACTTCAAAGCTTTGTTCTTCTCTAGCTACTTTTGGAACTGACAGGGGAAAAGTTATTTAGGTTATTATTTATATATAGGCTGTTGTCTCCTCTTGCGTAGGCTGGCTCAGTTTTGCAGCTTCTTTTAAGTTAACATGACTCATCTGAGCAGGTCAGAATTGCCCCAAAATCAGAAAAGCTCTTCCCTTTCTCTCCCCGCTTTGGCATGTGCTGTGCCCAACCTGTAAAACTTGGGCTCGTGGGCTACCAGGTCTGTGACATTGCGAGAGGAACAATCCCTGCGAGAGCCCTGTGAGCTACGCGGCTGCTCCTTGTCGGGGGCATTGCAGGGCAGCCGTAAATTATGCCTTTGGTGAACAAGTTGGCTTTCGCTTCTGTCTCTGAAGCCCTGGGAGTACGGTGATGAGTATCAGAGGAGACGCCCACTGACTCTGTGTCTGACACATGAAAGGCTGGGCAGTTGGCTGAAAAGCACAGAGTCTCTTCGTTTTGTGAAATGGTGCCTGTGTCAAGATCCTGTATCAGCCAGAGCTTTGAGGTAGATGTGCCCATGTCTTCTCCTCACAATGAGATGCAGCAAGAAATTAAAAGTTTTCTTGAACTTAAAAATTACCCGTGTTTCATCAGAACATGAATAAAACAAGAAAAGTTGATTTTTTTTTTAAATAAACCCAAACAACTAGGAAAGACTGAGCAGAAATGCAAAGGTTCATAAGCTCTTCCTCCTACCCACTATGACCTCAAATCCAGCCATCCCAATGACTTGGAGTAGCACAAAACTCAGTTTGGTCCCATCTGGGTCTTAGGAAATTATTCTGTCCATCGTCTTTGAGGTGTGTCTGGCTTCTCCTTGGGACAATTTTCCAAATCGCTTATTATTAAGTCTTTTGAACCTTCTCCATTTGAGCAGGATTAGCAGTTCCCCAAATATGCAGCAGTCTCCCCTCCTTGTAGGTGGTTCAGCATCACCTGTTCACTGTTTTACAGACACAGCATGTGTCTGTAAACAGAACACACACACACAAAAAAAGTACTGGGATCCATACCATCAATTATAATGTTATGCTTCAATTATAATGCTATGCTTGTAGGAAGTATATAACACAATACATTGTATGCAAGAGCCTATAACACTGCGAATAAGTAGAAATAAGAGAACAAGAAGTGGTTTATTCCGTACTTCCTGCACAGCTGAGCAATCTTCACTGTGAATATTCACTGAGCCACAGTGATATGCTCAGTAGATATGGAATTGTTAATTCCCTCTAAGATTTCTCCAGCCTTTTTGTAAGGTGAACATCCATCTGTCAGTATCATGAAGTCATCCTGCAAGCAGCCAGAAAGCTTTTGCTTGCTATGGGGCAACAGACTTCAACAAGTCTTGAGCACATGGCATCAGACTGACACGGAAACCATTCCCCTGCCTCGTGCTGCAGTGCTTTGAGCCTCCAGGGCCAACCGCAGCCTTTCTGAGAGGTGCCTTCATGATCCTGCATATAGCTCTCCATCTGTACTCTAGACTGCTTCAGTCGTTAGTACTGAGAGTGTTGTGGGCACCCTTGTGCTTGGTGGTGTGTGGCCCTGATTTCCTGTTCCTTGGAGAGTCTCTGGATGCTTTAGCTGTAGCTGTAGGCAGTACAGAACAAATGCACCCGCTCTGGCACTGGAAAACGGATGAGGAACAAAGAGCAGTTCATAGGAGTATATATTGGACTTTAGGCTAAGCAATGAAATAACCTTCAGAAAAGGACTCTCCTGTTACGAAATACCAGTACTTTGGCTCAAAGTTAAGCTGAGAAGGGAATATAGATGTGCCTCAAACACAAGAATGCACAGCTATAAGGCTTCTGCACAAACATCCTTCAGTGAGAAGCAATGCTGGTCTTAGCTATTGCTTTTTTATATATTTGCAGTAGATTCCTAACTGTTGTGCCCCAAAATTGCTTCGCTCAGCCTTGCTGTGTGATGGCACAGTTTTGAACAAAGCACTTAGTATGAGTGTCCTGGAGACAATTTGATGTTACAGCATGATTCAGAAAGTACTTGGATTTATAGCTCAGGTGAAAATGAAATTCTATGAAAAATATAATAGCTGCAAACAAAACCTTAGTACAAGACTCTGCTTGGAAGCAACGTCTCAAAATTTGGAGGCCTTATTTTTACTATAAATCAACAGATTACTTTGTCTCTTGAATTACTGAGGAGAGAATTGTATTCTGAGTTACGACGTTAGAAACAGACCACCAGTAAACTATTATAAATAATCCGAATCCGCAGCAGAAAATGAGCATGAAAGATGACACTGTCTCTGCTGTGCTTGAGTAGCCTGGTGAGGCCTCGCAGGTGTTCCTGACGCTTCCCCGTGGACACAACAGGCAGCCTACAATGACGTGTTGCTGTGCTGGTTTTTCCTGCTATTTTGTTCCATGTCTGGTCTTCCACGAGTGGATCAAAAACGTAATTCAGTTACCAAATATCAATTGGTCAGAAAAGTCCATGTGGAAAGGACAGGTTGATTGATGCCTTGATTAGGAAGTCCTACCTGAGTTTAGAACAAAGAACAAAAGGATCACGAAATTTCAAATAATGTGAAGAGGAAAAACAGGGAAGGACGTACTTGCCAGTAGCTTCAAACCTGCTGCGTGGGTCTGCTTCTACCACAAAACCTGGTGCAATATGATCCCTCAGGCCCAACCTTTTCATTCCAAAGAGGTGGTGCAGGTTGCCTGGCCTGGAGCTGGCTAGTGGGACCTACAGGGTGGGTCAGGCAGGTCCTTGGTTGGAGGGGTCCACGGGAAAGGGAGAAGCACTTGGCTTTCTGCACCGTCCTGAGCGAGGTGACCTTCCACAAAATGGAAGTCTGGGCATGTAACCCGTGTTTCACCAAACTCAGTGTTGATTCCAGGTCCTGAGCTTAAGGGCTCAAGCTAATTTTGGTGTGTGATAGGTACATTTACATTAATGTGGCATCTATGATCCTTTTAGAATATGGAAACTGATCCAGTTAAAGTTTTTAAAAAAATATAATCTTTGTATGAATCTTGCTAAATGCTGCTGTTCATTCCCCTTTATTTGAATTCAATTTTTTTAAACTTGCCTTCTTTATCCCATTTTCTTTCTTTCTGCTTATTAATATTCAGACCATCAATTTCTTTCTACGTGCATTTTCACCTTTGCCATATTCTACTATTCCCATTGTACATCCTCTTTCAATGCTGCATTTCCTTAAATGCTTTACTGTACATGAAATATGACTCACACTTACAATTGGAATTGGACCATGTTATCCCTCCTGAGCCTGTGTTTTCTTTGATGTCAGCTTTGGGATCTTGTCTTAGGGACATTTTTATTTTTTATTTTAAAATCCCTTTTTTTTTCCTAGAGATAGAATGAGAATAATTTGATGAACTATATATATATATATTTTTTGCACTATCCTTGTTAGTTACATATTGCTTAAACTATCCACAAATAAAGAATTTTTTTCCCTTTCAGTTTAATCAGATGAAAGTAGCAATTCAGAATACAGAGAGAGAAGAATCATTAAGAATTATAAGTGGCTCAGGAATAGTAAGTAACCGATCAAGTAATTGTCAAGAAAAAAAGCATATGGAGACACTGAGTAATATAATGAACCATCCCATGCTCAGTTGTTTTAGCCTGATGTTATATTTAGTGTTGGTAAGGCAATTTTCTCTGACCAAAGGATTAATTTAATTTACCTATCTCTTATCTAGAGAGACTGGCAGTCATAAAAATAAATAAATGTGTTTTCCCACCAAATTATATTGCTGGGAGTCCTAAGAAATCCAGAATTTAGGAGTATAATCTTAGGGAAGAATTAGAAAATCAACTCTCTATTCACAAACAGAAGAGCAAGGGGGAAAAAAAAAAAAAAGCATATTGCCCTAGGCATCCTTTTTCTAATTTTAGTTCTTTGTTGTTTGGTTCAGTGAATTGGATCACTTTTAATGGTTCACTTAGTTGTGACTACAATAGGAAATACAGCACAGAGAGGGTGCTGTAGAATGTTCTGCAGCCACCTAAGCTTTACCACAATTTTCATGCTATCCAATGGAAAAATAATACCTAAAAATGATCTTGGTAGTGATCACAGCGGCTACACTGCCATCCACCAGTTCTGCGGTTCTTACCCGCTTTACATGAAAGGAAGGGATTTGTTTCTATTGCTGCAAAGCTAAAATCCTGCCTTGTTATTTGATAACAGTCATGCACTGAGTCGGTTAACTCTTCAGAGGTCAACCAATAATGCAATTTGGTGCAATTCTTCCGAGCTGGGGGCCAGACGTAATGACTGCCTCTGGCACGGCCGCGGCTCAGCTGAATGAAGATTACTTTGCACCTGAGGTGGCTGAGCCACTTTTGGATCTACAGAGGAAATGGAAACGGTTTTCTGAGCCTGAGTTAATGCTCTGGAAAAAAATCTCGAACAAAAAAAAAACATTTCAGAGAACTGTAATCACAGCAGGAAAGCTGGCGTTTTAGAAGTAGGCACGCTGGCTGTACTCAGATACATACCGCATTGTCTTCTTATTTCAAACGAATCTTAAATATAAATGCTCCTTTGGTAAGTATCAGCATTTTACTCTGTTTATGAATTTAATGACGTTGTTTCAAAATCCTGCCAGTGCTTCTTGCTAGCAATCATGCAATCATGGTGTTGTGACTCCTCTTTAATCTTCCTCAGTTGTTTCTCCTCGGTGATTGTTTTTATCCACACTCTCATCCGCTGAAGGACTTACCATTTAGAGTCCAAGTAGTCAAGTGGGCATTTAATGACATTAAAGAAATACTATCTGTTGATTTCACTTGGAAGGAAGAGCCAGAAACTTCTATTGTAAATGAGACCCAAGACTGACATTGTCATGTAGCTACAAAGGCTGCCCGTATGTGTATTTGCCTGTGTCTTAATGCAACCACATATAATTCTCAATTTGCCCTCATCTCAGCTGGATATGGGGGTGTTTCTGTGTGATTAATGTCTTTCAATTACTTAACAATAAGCAGCTGCTTCCTTGTAGCAGGGACATCAGTCCTTATTTGTCACCTTCCTAAACTGATCACCATGACTCCACCAGTCTGTGGATTACTTTCTTTGGTCCATACACAAGAAATGTCACAAATATTGGTATTATCTATTCTATTTCTGTTAACATGAGCTTGCTTTTCTGCCTGCCTTTATTCAAAAGCCAAACCTGAAGGATTAATTGGTGGGGCACTGAGACACTGTAGTAACCTGTGGGGAGTCTGTGTGCACAGAGTCCTAGTTTTTTGTGGGAGCAGAAGGATTGTTTCTCCCTTCGACTGTAGAAAGCTGTATTGGAAATCTGGTTGTTTCTGAAGGAATAAAGAAGACGACTTAGTCAAATGGTTGTGAGCTCCTATTCAAGACCAATTTCTTGAAGACAGAAGACGACAAAACATACAAAGTGGGACCAAGGAAAAGAGCAAAGATGTGCAGAATTTTAGTGGTGAGAAGCCAATGCTTGGTGTTGTAGGTTTCTGTCTGAGACAGCTCAAGCAGAGACCGTATATCTTACTGGCTTGTCTGAGATCTGACAAAACTGTACCACCTCTGGCTCTGACATCAGGTTGGGCTGAGATTAGCTGCCTCTTGGTCTGCAACACTACTGCAGAGCATATTTTTGTTGGTCAGTTGAGCCAGACTCTTTTTACCGAGAGAGCAGAGATTGTCAACCAGGCTGGAAAGTGACAAGAACCACAAATTCCTATTTCCATATAGTGGATGTGGCTGAGCTGGTGGGAGTGGTGGTGTCCTCTGACTTGTTCTTGCCCAGTGTGTCTTTCAGAATCAGGGCAATGAGAAAAGTCAGCAGTGCCCTGGTGGATGCAAAGTCCTAATTAATGATGAACAGGAGCATTTACATTATTTCTCCTCTCTCTCTTTCATAGTTTTGATTCTCTCCAAAATCTGTTTCTGCAGGAGGCTTTGTTATTTGGTGCATCCATGCACCCAAACTTCGCACACCCTGATGCAAATCTGCTCATTCCTAGTTCCACTCTGCCCTTTTTTACAGGGCACGAACTCAACACAGTTCTTGAGGAGGGTCACCAGAACCTCCTGCTTCCAGATAATTCAGCATTTCCCATCTGTGCCATATTGTTAACCATTTCTGCGGTGGTCTGAGCTAGACTTGAAGTCCTGGCCCAGATATAAGAGGCATTTTGACTTTATTGTCATCTTAGTGAAAAGTGATACAACACACAGTTGACTACTTGTTTGCAAAAGTGGGGTTTTGACCCTGGTTACAATTTCAATTAGTGTTATTTCATTCCCAGTAGCAGAGGTCAGCCCATCCCTGCGTTATCAATGTGTAATAAAATCACCCAGTTTGCTCCCAGCCTAGAGAACCAACACCTTTATCTGTCCAAAGCACAAGCCTCTGTTTTCTCAGCTGTAACCTGCTTGGTTAGAAAAACTGCCTTAAGGGATTGCTCAGTTTTGGGTTTTTTTTTTATGTCTGAAAAATAGTCACACTATTTTCAAGGAAGTCAAGGGCTTTTGAAGTGGAAATGGTACATCCTGTATAAATTTCCTGTACAGAAAGAATGAATTGTCATGAATGGGAAATAAAAGGCAACTACACAATTTTATTGCACCAAATAACACGTGATGAATATGCCAATACTTCATATGCCCTTGGGAAGGAAAAACAAGCAATCTTGGCTTCACCAATCTGATAACTGGTTTTGTATTTGTGGGATTACACTTTTCAAAGGTGGAAATATGCTGTTTGAGAAGAAGGATCATAAAGTATGAATAGACACAGCTCATTCTAAAAAGAAATATTTTATTGCTTCCCTAGAATAGCTTTCCTTCACTTGGAAAGCAAGTTTACTTCTTTGTCCTGTGTCATATAAAATATAGTTACGTAATTTAAGGAACTATCGGTCTCTGGTGTGCAGTCACTGCTCTGTGCTGCCTTCATCACACCCCGCAGGATGTCCTATAACACAGTCCAGCATCATCTGAATCAGGTGTTAGCCATGTGCTGCAGAAGTTCACAAAATGTTGGATAATGCCTGCAGTTTCTTGGGGGCCAGCCCCACTCCGAAGATGGGGAGCATTTTGCTTGCTGTCTTCAGTGAGAGTAGGATCCAACTGGTACATCTGTAGCAGTCACCACTCACAAACCGGTACTGTAGCTGCGGCATCTTGAGCTGGCTGGTGCAACAAAAATAGATATTTGTTGCACACCTCTTCTAGCCCCTGCTCAGGGGTCTCTCTTTGAGCATCTTTGTAAACACCTTAACTCATCTTCAAAGACTTGAAGAAAATTTTCCTTCATCTTTGAAGGACAAACAAACCATAATGGTTTTACATACTTTTCCTGGTTGAATGCAGTCAGCATTTAGTTCTGCATCAGCAGTGGGTGGGAGGTTTAGCGTCTCGTGACTTGGCAGAACCAGCGATAGAAATAGAACAAAAAATTTTGGATGAATAGTTTGTTCACTCAAAAAAGGCAATTTTGAGTGACTGGAACAACCTCTGAGTCCCTGCTGAGTTAGGTGCGTACGTTCAGATGGAACCTGAACAATGGAGGGAGGGTGGCAAAGTTAGTTTCAGCATTTTTAAATTAAATATTTTTTGCTTGTTTCTTGTTTTGAAAATTGCCCACATTTCATTTTAAAAATGGAAGATGAAGTAGATATTTCTGAAGAAAAAAAAAAGAAAAAAAAGTTGGACAAAATATTTTGATCAATTAAAAAAATAGAGTTGTTTTATTAAAATAACTAGAAAAAGTGTGTTTCACATTCACCAACTATTTTCATTTTTTCACCAAATATTTTCATTTTTTCATTCATCCATCAAGCAAACCAAATCAGCTATGTCATCATCTTGGAACAGCCATTTTAATCTGAGGGTAGTAGCTTTGTTCTTGAGTGGGACATTTGGGACTTGATTTTAACCCCATTTCACCTCAAAAGGAAAGGAGGTCACCAGCCAGGCTGTTTGTCTTCCCAGGCCATCTAGCAATGCAGTGAGTGAGCTGATGAAGGACACCTACAAATTCCACAGGACTCATTCACTGATGAACCATCTCCCGTCCAAATTCGCCCCATATTACGAGTGCTTATTTTTCAGTCACGGAATAGTAGCTCTGATAGCTTAACCTTTTTCATTGCAAAGTACATAATCAAAAGTCTGTGGACATTAAAGTCTTGAAGACACAAACAAACATTTACCACACTCTGGAAGATGGAAAATTTCCTTCTCATTCTCTCCCCTGAAGAAGCAGCCCTCTCCAAGAACAAGTCCCAAAGCCAGCTGTGATGGTCAGGTGTTTCATTTGCACTCTCGTGAACACTTCATGAAAATTTCCTCACAAGGCAATTAATCCCATTAATTTTAAACTTGGCAGAATCTAAAACACTTTCTGGTTTATGCTGCATTGTCCACTAAGCTAAGAAGTTTTCTTGACCTGACCCGTCAAGGTATTATACAGTGACTATGACCCTTTAAAATTGCACAGTGTGAAGGATAATTAATTGGAAAGTTTGCAACAACCGAATAGTATAAAACAAAACAACTGAGGGTTTAAGACTGAGAAAGTAATTTTCATTTTCTGATATGCATTTGTTTTAGAATGATGGTATTTCATGGGGGTGAAATATTTGGGTGAAAAGAAAGATCCAGAGTAAGAGTGAGATAAAAAGAAAATACGTTCCTTGTAAGAGCAGCTGACAGCATGTTCTTCATTCAGAAACTTCTCTGCCTTGAAAATGTGATGAAACCAGGACTGGTGCTTTCAGCTTCAGCTATATAAAGCTGATGTGCAGGAAAGAGCTATCAATTTTTTTTATGAATTCAAGATTTGGGGAAAAAAACACCAAACTGTAAGTTTTATGATAACAGAATTTTGTGTAAGTGTTCTGGTTTAAAAAAATAAAGTGAAATTTAATGCAACGTCAATACCTTGTACTGGAAGGCAGTTATATATAACTTCTGATTCAGTTTTGATTTAAAATATTACTTTGTTTTATTTCCACATTTCAAATCTGAAGAATTCTCTGAAAGGTTTTTCCCCAAGAGATTCTTCTAATGCATAGGAGAAATTAATTTCAAATTGTAACATTTCCCAGTAGCTGAAAATTTTCATCTTTAAAAAATCTTGCCTAGAATGTGGTATTGTGCAGAAGCAGAGGCTTGGGGCTTCATATCACAAGTCAAAGATATTTTTTCGTAAGATCCTATCAACCACAATAAGGGAATATATGTTTTTTAACACAGGCTGAGCACCCTGCACTGCATATTGAAGTTATTTTCACAATGCAGAACTCTGGGAGAGAATGGATGAGTCTTTATTTCCATTTTACACCTGTTCAAATGAATTAGAGAGTTAAAGCAGTTGTCTGGAGTCTCATGAGGCTGGTGCTGTAGCAGAAACAGAGCTTACATTTGGGTTGATTCACAAATGTCAACAAATGACAGCTGCTCAGCTGCAGGACACATGACCATGTTCTCCCCTGGCTTCTCTCCACAAAAGTATGTTTCATTCTGGTGGTGACACATGTCAATATGCCAAAAGGTACACAGACACTGTGAGAGAGTCACAGTGCTAAAACAAAAAGAGCTGGGAAAGCGGAAGGTTTAATCTCTGCAAGGCCTTCATGAATAGTATAATCCTCCTTGGACTTTCATTTCCAGGAACTTCACTAGGGTCATCGATGCTAGAGAGTGCTGCATAGAGCATAAACTGGTCTTTTTTTCACATAGTGGGCATGGCCAAATAACAAGTGAGGAAAATTATGAAGGGTAAGAAGTTGCCTTGTCACATTTACTGTGCTCAGTTTTATGGTAGTTGACTTTGCTTCTCCGGTCCCTGCCTTGCAGTCCATCCCCTCAAGAGGCGCAGGAACAGGGCTGCCAGTGAAGACTGAGGCAAAGAAGTCATTCAGTACCTCAGCCTTCTCCTCGTCCGTTGTTACGATTTTGCCAGCCTTGCTCATCAAGGGGAGTACACTTTCTTTGACCCTCCACTTCTGGCTGACATACCTATAGAAGCGCTTCTTATTATTCTTTGCATCCCTTGCCAAGTTCAGCTCCAGCTGCGCCTCAGCCCTCCTGACTCTATCCCTACACAACCAGGCAGCATCCATATACTCTCCCCAGGATACCTGTCCCAGCTTCCACTGCCTGAGCATTTCCTTCTTGCCCTTTAGTTTGCCCAGCAGGTCTCCGCTCAGCCATGCTGGTCTCTTGCCTTCCTTTCCTGATTTCTTACGCCTGGGGATGGAGAGTTCTTGTGCTCTATGGAAAGCGTCCTTGAAGATCTGCCAGCTCTGTTCTGCTCCCTTGTCCCTGAGGGCAGTTTCCCAGGGGTTCCTACTGGCTAACTCCCTGAAGAACTGGAAGTCTGCTTTCCTAAAATTCAGGGTCCTGACTTTACTCTTCACCTGGCCCATATCCCCAGGACTGCGAACTTCACCAGTGCATGATCACTGCAGCCTGCAATCTTGATGTCACCAATTAGCTCACTTGTGTTGGTGACCCACAGGTCCGGTACGGCATCCGCTCTGGTAGGGCTGCCTACTACCTGGCATAGGAAGTTATCCTCCATGCACTCCAGGAGTCTCCTGGATTGCCTACAGCTCACCGTGCTGTTTTTCCAGAATATATTGGGGTGCTTGAAGTCCCCCAGCAGGACAGGAGCCTGCAAGCGTGATCCCTCCTGTAGGTTTGGGTAAGGAGGCTTCATCAATAGACTCCCCTTGGTCGGATGTCCTGTAGTAGACATCAACCACAAGGTTCCCTTTGTTGCCTTGGTCTCTGATTCTACCCACAAGCATTCAACCTGCTCATGGCTATTCTGCAGAGACAGGTCTTCACACCCTCTCTATGTCTTGATGCAGAGAGCATAGTGGTGGCTAGAAAAAGTCTGGCTTTAAAAAATTGCATGGGCTACTATGTTTTTAACAGTGTAATTCTGTTCATACTGGGGATACATAGATAAAATTACATAAAATGATTTGAAAACAAAGGGATTAGCTTTCACTCATTACAGGACTTTTCCATTTATTTATTTTTAATGTATTGTTAGAAGGAATTGCTTTCTGTTCCCTCATTAAAGCTGTGCCATGGTATGGCAATGGCTAAACAATAAAACAAGCTGTGTACCTGCCAAGTATATTGTGGTCCTCTGTTTCCAGCCCAGCAGGTTGCAGTTAAAATAATCCAGCTGGCTCAGCAATTGTGTGGATGCCACTTACGGCAGCACGGCGTAAGGGGCAGGAAGGCTAACTCAGGGCTTCCTTCACTATTTCGCCCTCCCTGCTTTAAGCCCACTGCCACAGGATTTGCGGAGTCAGAAGTGCTGATTCCTGTGGCTTCAGCTCCCTGCATTATTGTGCTGCCTTTGGCAGCACGGTCCAGCTGTTTATGCATGTCTAATACATCTCCTAAGGGCACTTGTAAAGGAAAACAAGCTGCCCCTTCAAGGAAGGTAACAAACAATCTAAACTCAGCTGCATTTTACAGAAATGACAATGACTTGACTCCTACTGCGCCTCAGCCTGTGGCACAGCGTCTGGGACATTGTCAAGTTTTCACAGCTCTCAGTAAAGATGTAACTTGTAAGACTCTTTCCATGTGTGGGAGAGAGAAGTGCATACCTGCTGTGCATCTAATCAAAAGGCACAGATCCATGGTGTCACCTTAGCCTACTAAATCCTCCTCTTCCATTTCAGTCTATGCATGTTGTATTGTGGGCATTGCAATATGGAGCTGCATTATAGCCTCAGATACCGAAATGCATATTCCCGTGATGTCGGCTGAATAACAGTACTTGGCTCCTCTAAAATGTCGTGCTCAGCGTTCAGAATCTGCAGGATGGAGCTCTGTATCCTTTCCACTATGCTTTAAATGCCAGTTTCTCTGCTCATATTGCTTGCTGGAGCACATAGTGCAGTATATTCCATTTGATGTCAACAAAAAAATGTTCCACATAATTTGAAAAGTGATGCTATTCAAGCACATGGTAAATAGGAGCAAAATCTACTAAAATAGGTGTGCTTCCTTCCATGATGAAATGGTAGCCACAACCAAAATATCAAGGTCATTTTGAATAGTGTGTGCAAAGGGTAGAGGTGGAGCTTTCCAAGGTGGAGATTGGGTCTCCTAAGTATTAGAATGTTAGATGCACAACACATCATCTTCTGCTGTCTTTTCAGACCACTGTATGTTTTGACTGCATTGAAATGTTCAGCCTGCAGGGTATTATTTAGATGTTAAATACCTTTGATTATAATTTTTCGGGGTTTAGGTACGATCCATTTTGCTTATCTTGATTCGGTTGTATGGTGGTGACATTTGAGGTGACCTTGGGTATCTAAGACATCTCCAGAGGACTGGTTAGTATTATTCTGGAGATTTGTGCTCTGCTGGATTAAACAAATGGAGGCTAATGTGGCAGTATGTGATGTTTTTATTTAGACAACTGGGTAAAGCCCCATGTGTCTATGCTTAGACAGTGGCTCTAAGCTCCTCTGTACAGACATGAAGATGAAGCAGCACTGTTTGGGTGTTACACATCTCATCCTAGAAAAGACGTCTAAAGCAGTTCAGCATCCTAGAAATGCCTGTTCTTCTTCATTCCTCAATTTATTTATATCAAAGTAGTTTAGTCAACTAGCTCACGTGTATGTTGCAGACATTAAAAGTCAGATGATTTTAATTCCATCCTGGATGAAATACCTGATAAACAAATGAGACAACCTGCTGTTACCTAATCATAAGATCTCTGCTTAAAAACTGCAAGACTACAAGGAAAGGCAGGGACCAAATATAGCTATGGAGGACAATGTACCTCTGATATGCATAGTGTGTAGCTCATTAATTGGCTACTGTTTGGCCCAGTGTGGGTAATACGATAAAAATCTTCTGACATTACAGTGCTGTAATATATCTGATTTTATTGTGGACCAGTCAAATTCAAATCAGAATAGGATTTTACTAGAACAGAGGCATCTGGTATTTGGGTACTTATAGTAGATAATAGCTATGAAGATTTGTTTTTCTTATGGAGTTGTTGGATAAAGGTCAAGCAACCAGGATGGAATATTTAATAACAGACATATTAGTAAATTCGTATCAACCAGTAGGATGCAGTACCCTGAGTTTACTTTGAGGTTATGGATATCAAACATAGCTAATTAATCAATATGGTATTTGTTTCATAAAAGATGAAAAAGGTGATATCTATAAACTTTCTAGAGTTGTTTTTCAACAAGTATTGTATTCCTATTCTTTCTGATAAGCTGCGATTGTGGCTAACTTGTATTTTGTTAGACTAATCCTGATTCTTTTCCTAAAGGCAGTAGCTCGTAACTTGTGTATTCGTTGTGAACACACATTTCCATTAATAGTTGGACTATTTATTTGTTATAAGCCAATAAACTAAGAAATCAAAACTCAAAACAAGAAAAACCACACCTCATTGAACAACCAGGCCTCATGTTGTGCAGAAATGTGTTTATTTTTTCACGTCAATATCCTCAGCTTATGGAGAAGTTCAAAACATAACATGCTGTGCCCTATTTCTTTCTAGGTCTCCTATGTAAAAGCTATCGACATCTGGATGGCCGTGTGCCTTCTCTTTGTCTTTGCTGCATTACTGGAATATGCAGCAGTCAACTTTGTTTCACGGCAGCACAAGGAGTTTCTGAGGCTTCGAAGAAGGCAAAGAAGACAAAACAAGGTACAGCTGCTCTTTACTTGGGGTGACGGAGTCTGCCTTGACAGCACGCTGGCACGCAGTTGATTTCTCACCTCAGTTCGTCTTGCTGTTGTAGGAGAGTTTCATTCTAAAGTTTCCTTTTGAGTGATTTACTCCTGGATAAAGTGATGAAAACTGGCCACTGGGTTTATTTGCAGTTTATAAGTTATCAATAAATGTCAATAGATCAGTCACCAATTCCAAGATTTTTATTCTCTTCTTGCAATTGCTGAGGCAGCTGTACCTTTACAAATATGGTGACACACAGCAGCAGATAAGGGACAGTTGGAAGCAGTGACATAGATAGAGTGCCAATATTACTTTCTTGACATTATGCAGACATGCTGACAGCAGCACATGCTTCAGAGCTGTATTTTCTAGTGTCACCCTAACTAGTCATGATAAAAAGGGAGATTCCTTAGGGCAGCCCATTGCAGAGCGATCGGCAGTTCTGCCTTCACTTCCAAACCACCAGAGACTGGTCTCTTTTCCAGGTGAAACCAGTAAACATGGTCACTTTAAAAAAGAGAAGGATTCAGACAATTTCCTCTCTACTTTCTACTGTTCCACAGTTTGTTACCAATGTTAACTTCAGATTTTTAACAAAGGGCCTATTTGTGAGTATCATTATTACATCATTTTATACCAGTGACTGAAATGTAGAAGAGAGGCTTGTTTTTAACCTACATGTCAGTCTAGAAATATTTTTAGGAAGTCTGTCAATCTTTTGTGATTTTTTCATTGCTAAATGGAAAGACAAGAATAGACATTAAACTGCATTTTAGCTCAGTTATGATCATTCCCACAACCATCGAGGCTTCTGTAACTATGTCACTGGTTTTCTGTATCAGTAGAAACATTTAGGTTTACACTGTAAACATATATTTGCTATGTGAAGTAAATATTTGCTTGAGCTACAAATAATGGTTTCCTTTACAAGAGGGATGACAACAATGGCACAGGGCATTTGTATTTTGACAGGTCTGTCTAATAAATGTTCTGTAGCTAATGTAATATTTGATGGATGCTCTGGGAAGCAATCCAGTGTTGTTCTCCGGTTTAATATTACTGTCAGGTGAATTGAGATTCCCATTAAGACTAGATGACAGGAGAGAGGAGAAATGCTTGCCTGTCTGCAGACACACATGCCAGATGCACTGCCGCTGGAAGCCTTTGTTTCCAAAACCAGCACGGCAGCAGCAGAAGCTGCTGTATCGGGTCTGTAATTTCAGGTTTGGATACGATGTCTTCTTTAGAGATGAACAAGTAGGCAAGAAGCAACCACTAGTAAGTAAGAGTATCCAGTGGCATCACTCAAAAATTCCAAGGTTTTGGTCCATGGAAGTGGTCATTATTCTGCTGTGGGAATAATTATTCCGGTGACTATTAAAAGAAAGTTATTTAAAACCAAATCACCAGAAGACCTGTGTTTATCCTAAGACAGTAGGTACGTATATTCTTTGCAAAATGGGTAATGCCGTAATTAAATAAAAGGAAATATTCTTCTGGAGTAAGACACCTTTGCACAGGCTTGCTTTCACTTTTCCTATTAATCTGGTTGCACAAATTTCAAAATAGAAAATAATGTTACTTAAGCCATCTCTTTAAGAGGTGTTTTCTGCATCTCTTTACTTGAGTTTCTCTCTCACGATTTTCTCAGTTTATTTTGCCTTGAAAGTGATTCACGTTGCTTTGCATGATCGTCTTCTCTAACTGAGCCATTCTTCTCTTTGCGTGTTATGTATGTGTGTCATCGTGTTACCACTGTGCTATTCTCACTCTTGCTGCTGCTATCTATGCTGACACTCTGGGGACAGGCACAGACTATGACTGTTGGGAATGAAAGCGTCGAGTCCGTGCGGCGCATGAATGGCTTGCGGAGCAAAGAGTCATCAGCTTACGGGACAGTGAATCAGATCGGCAATTCAAGTTTGAGGGTAAAACTGTAGTAAGAAAGAGAAAGCAAGAGAGAGTTTTAGTATGTGCAATGATGTCATAAATCAGCAAAATGGATGATTTTGATGGCATCGCTAGTAGTCTCTTGTATTCTCTTTGCTAAATGTCCCCGCAAAATACACAGTACTGTCCCCAGCATGAACAGCAGTTTCATGTTGTACGTTCTTATGGCCCATCCTTAAGCTTGCTTTTTTCCATGGTTGGCTTGTGCCACCCCCATTCCAAACCTCCCAAGGAAAGTGCATGTGTATTCAGTAGCCTGGTCCTATATAAGTATAGGGTGAATGGGGGCAACAGGAGCATAGGAAATGCCTTGAGACAGTAAATACTACATTGTGTCATCTCTCAGATGAGCACATTACAACAAAATTTGGTATGTATTAAATGCATTTTTATTGGTATGGTATTTATTCCTGAACTGTCAACCTGCAGCGTACTGCCTTGTGATGTCCTGAGCCCTGCTTAGTGGACTATGACTCACTATGAAAGAAAAAATGTATTTCATTGGTTTATTTTCATTTGCTTGAAGAAGAGCCATGAGGCTGAAATCTTTTACACGGTGTAACATGTAACAGATCAGAAGCAATATGATAGCAGCTGATAGATCCAGATTACGGGTGAGTTGTGGAGGTAATAAAATCAGTGATGGAGAGAGCAATAAGCTTAGTGTGCAGCTCATTGCTTGGTACTGGTGGCTGAGAAATGAACTGTATTCATTTAAATAAAAGGGGACCAGGATTTAAATCTTTCAGGACCTGATTTCCCAGAACAAAAACATTGCCTGAGCAGCTTTTGAGCTGTAATGGGCCTCTGACTTTGATCAAGCTCTGTGAAGTTATGTGATTGTAAGATGCAGATGATTTCAGTGGATTTTGTACATTGTAAAGGGAATTAGTAGCTTCCAAAATCAAAGCAAAAACCACAGTTCACGTTACACTGCAGAACTAGGATAGAGGGCTTGCAATGCAATAATTTGTTCACTTTTAGAGCCATGACATCAAGCAGTAGAAGAGAGCCTTCATTTCTGGATACTTTCTATTATAGAAATAACCATATACGTATACAAAACTGAACATAAAAAGAAAAAATTCAGGGTATCTCTAGAAGATATGACCAATATTACTATGCTGCCACTGGAAATCTGATGCCATACAACTACAAAACCAGTCCAAGTAAGTACTCAGTGTCGCATGTCTTACCAGTCACAAAGTGCTCGTAGTCCAGCTAAGGTTCGTGCAAGGCCCGGTTGTCCTGTCTCTAAGGACGGCTTGCAGAAACCTCTCTTCTGCTTTTGAACATTGCGTATTACATACACAGCCAGGGCAGTACGCAGAGGGGCCATGTCACTGCAGAGCCCTAAGAGCTGGAGCTGCACTGGTGTTGATTTCCCCTGGAGAGTCCCACCACAGAAGCGATGTGCACTTGAGAGGTGCACAGAGGAGACGGAGAAACCAAGAGAGAGGTTTCTGGAGCACTGCAACCGTAGCTGCAGCTTGGTACCTTTCTGCTCAAGAGAAGGACGTTTATGGAACATAGAAACATAGCCTATGGTGCCACAAGAAGCCTCACAGTCAGGGAGCTTGACTTGCTGAAGTATTGCTCACTGGACCAAGGGTTTACGGTGAATGCAAATCTAAAAGTCACAGGCAGGAGGAGACAAAGTAAAAGAGGGGCGATTGAAAATTTATACTGCATCATTCAGTGCTAATCTGGGGAGAGAAAAATTAGGTGCTAAATCACACCTGAACAGTATTCATGGATTTAGCAGCTAGATCTACAAAACAAGAAAAGCAAAGTTCTCAGTTTTGTAAGTCTACATCTTGGTCACTGCTTTCATTATTGCTTCTGCTGGGTGTTGCTCTTCTTAGTGCTGCAACCCTCAGAGCATTGCATGAAAGCACAGAACACCGTAAGAGACCACCAGATCTCTTAAGCCAAAGATCAGACTGGTTAATGTTTCATTAGGAAAGTCTGGGTTGTACCATTGTTGGTCCAGAAATTTTCTTTACAGCTGAACCATTGACCTGTCATTGCATTAGAAAAGATTGCACTATCAGGACCTGTTGCCATCTTCCATACAGAAAAAATCCCTATGCCCTCAGCTAATCGGTGCTTCGAGCTGTCTGCCTTCCCCACGCAGTTTCCGTCGGAGGAAGCATTCAATGCTTGTCCTAAAGATCGTTGTAGTCTTCCTGCTCACAGTGAAATACACCCATCAGCAGCAATACTTCACTTCTGAGAGAAATTGGTTGCCTATTTATTGTATATCATGATACTACTTTTTGCACAGAAAGAGTACAGGCTGCAGAAGCCATGAGTCTGATGGTAATGAGGAGGTAGTACATTTTCCTTATATTAAAATCTAAATTTGCATAGTGCCAGGTCACCTGAAAGAAAATATCTTTTTTGTAAAATATGATTTGTAATAATTAAACAAGATTTGCTTATTTTTCAAAAGTATGTGTTTGCAGGGAAGGAGAACAACTCTGTTTACACTGGTTCGATCATCCCTTTTTGAAAACAGCAATTATTATGTTATAAGACCGGTAGTCAAAATGAGTCACAGTACACTAGTATTCATACCATCATCTCAGAGGTGACTTCCTAAATTATATGTGTGATGGTTACCACTGTGACCAAGAACAAGGATTAGTTCTGGGACTGGTAGTGTTAAAAGCAATACTGCATAGCTTGAATGAAAAACTGTGCAGCTGGAGGCTGTGACAGAATTTAATCCCACGTGCAGGGAACACAGAGCAATACAAATAACAGTGCTGCAGCCAAGGGGGTTCACATGCATGCAGATTAGCAAAGGGAGGCACAAATGGTGTTTTCAAATGAAAGAGCTGGGAGTGAGACTAAAGGATAACTCCACAAAGCAAAGACGGCAGCACTTGTTCAAGTGCTTCGGAGAACTGCTGGTCTCTGGATGGAGCTGCCAGTGCCGAGGTGGGTACCCCAAGCACCCAAACAAAATCATCGTGACTGTCAAGATAATACAGTGTCTCCATCTTCAAAAAGGAGAAGAGGTACGCATTGAGTAACACCAATTTTCAAAGGCCATCTCTGCCATTTTGATCATATTGAAACCCCTCCATCAGACCCCCAAACAATTTTCTAAGATATTCTAGACTTGCGCGTTGAAAAAAAATCAGCGTCTTCAGCCTGACTTTGCCTTTAAAACACTTGGTACTACTGTCCCCGGTGGAAATTCTTGCCCTCTAGCATCCGTGCGCACCGCGCTTTGCGGGATGACGTGCACGCTTCCCGTTATGTAAGGTGCCGCATCATGTGAATAATGGAAGTGCTCAAGGAAAGCTCTTTCTGCTGAACTATTTTTGGTACTCACCAAGTGAGCTCAGGCACACCAGTTTCATTGTGAAAAATAGGAATCTGAGTTTGACTGGCTTTCCTTCTCTGTCTCACATCTTGCTTACTTAACAGGTTAAAGAGCACGTAGCTTCTGCTGTAGATAAACACCCTCAAGATATTGTGGTTACTTTTATTTCTCCAGGGCAATTGCATCAGCGCTTTAATGTAACTGCATAGAAAAAATCCAGTAGAAGATAAATACACCAAAATGATCATTTAGCTTGAAGTTACAGTCTCACATACGACTGCAGAGAACCAGTTAAATAACAGACACAATACATTTCACCGTGTTGCCGTGTCACCTTGTGACTTCATCTGAATGTCCTTGTCTGTCTTTTTATTGTGAGTATGAATAGGATAGGAATGTCCCTAGTTAACGTCAGCCAAAGTATTTTTATTGTTTATAAAATGGACTTACTACAGTGAGTTTAAACTTTTAAACAAAAGCATCATCTCAAACTAGAAACACGTTTTGATATAAATCCTTAGTCTAGCTCTAGGCACAAGTCTAAAGAGAGACAGGCATCTCCAAAGAAAGAGTAACTGTAGGAAAATAAGCAGTTCAGCCGTGGGGGTGGTATCCAAGCAATGGATCAATGGATCAAAAAACTCTAGTAAGAGCACTCTCTCCAGGTGGACAGACTGAGCTTACTGGAAATGGAGATTTTCAAGTGAAAAGCAAACACAGACAAAGAAACAGTGGAAGAGAGAAATTTTATAAGAGCCTGTTTACAAGTGTCGTGAAAAGTGGAACGGAAGCTTTTCCCTCCCTTATTGGAGGAGGGAAGGTAAAAAAGCTCAGAATGACTATCTGTGTTTCATGTGTTTTTCAGCCTCAGACACAACAAGATGACGGTCTATATGGGGTAGATTTTTCACCCCAAACCAAGAAAAAGAAGAGAAAAAGGTAGTTACATTTCGAGTGATAGAACTCTAAAAAAACAAATAAAAATTCAGACACATTAATTACATTCTGTATTCAAAGGAAGACTAATTTATGGAACATACAATATCAGTTCCTGAGAAAAACCTCCAAATATCAAGTTCCAAATATCTAAGCACTAATTAGAGCTGGTAAAGTACAAGTGCGCAAGCTGAAGTAATGGAATCCAGGTACTAGAGTAGAGATAAAGCCAGGAGAACAAAATCAGGAGAAAAAATTTCATAGTTCTGCCAAAAAAAAATAATTTGAGGACAGGGAAAAAATTGCTAGTCTAGAGATGTTGGAAACCAGAGAAGTGGAGAACCGATAGGGAGTTAGCAATTCTGCAGAATGGTGAATCTTTATGTCCTCTGAAATGATCAGAGCGACTCAACACAGAGCACTCTGTGGGAGCAGGGCACGGATAATCAAACCATAGGGACAAGGCATGGCACAGAAGCACCAAGTAGGACATGATACACTCTCATGACTCATGTTGGCCAGCATGCAAATGCTTTAGCAAACTTTTCCTTAACGTTAAATATATGAACAGGACATAAGTATTGTAAAACTAAGTTTAAAGGGGCTACAGAACAGTAACACTACAATACTTCAGATCTGGGATGCTGAAATGACTGTATGCTGCACGACCTGGGACAGGTAGGACTGGAAAAGCCAGGAGTACCTGATAAAGGTTTTTTTGTTTGCTCAGTAGTGTTACTTTAGAAACTCACAGTACCTACCCAGCACGCAGTGGCTGAACTGGCAAGCCTTGGGGACTGAAGTTTGCACTTCACTTGAGTGAGTTTGTCCTGGTAGTTACTCATGAACAGCGGGAAATACGCCAGAAATGAACTCTGCAGTTTTCCTGCTCATGAAAGGTACTCTCCAGCTGGGTGGAAATGTCTCATTTGTATTATACCTAGGGGAGAGGACAAACTGAAAATAGGGCAGAGGAAGCTAGACAGAGCCAGGAAACAGTGTTCTTATTTTTGGTGCTTTAAAGCAAAAAGAAAGAGCTTTTCAAGAACCACCTACCACAGGCATAAACTTTTCCAGATTATTTTAGAAAATTATGATTCTTTCACTGGATGTCTTCTAGCCCACCTTATTTCACGGAAAAAAGAAAGTTAAAAAATTGGCTAATATGCATTTCATGGTCAAAAATGAAGATAGGGGACTTCAGGACGAGTATGTTTAACCTAAACTGCCCCTACCCAACACTCCAGAGAGTGAAAAGCCATTGCAGCCCCAAGATTCAGGCATAGCCTGCGCAAGGGGTCAAGAAAACAGCTTTGCCCTAAAGTTGGCTCCTTTGTTCTTTCCCTGTAGATAGCTTATTTTTACTCTTTCCCTGCCCAGAGTCAGGACCCAATAACACCCTGGTTTCAGTACTTCTCACTGCAGTGATGGTCAGGTCCTCTTTCCAATGGAGGGGTGAAGACACCTGGGAGGAGAACAGTTCCTGATCCCACATTGCCACAGCTCTGTCACAACGTTTCACATCAGTTCTGAGTTGTGTCCCAAGCCCCCTTTTCAAGAGCAGAGTATTTCAGTGTGAATAAATATAAATTAGTATTTCTGCAAGAGAATGGGAAGGTCAGGCAGTTAGAGCCAAGCATAAATGCAGGCTGAGCATACCAGCACTGCCGTACCCGTCTATTTCTACCCTGACTGGCAACTGTGCTCGCCCTGCGCATCTCCAGAGCATAGTACACCAGTTGTATCAAATTACATGGTAAATTGGTGAGATGGGCAAGTGTTCAGTAGGATCCATGAAATGCATATTTACATCTGACCCAATTAATCCCGTTCTCCACAGGGGATAGAAGCTGCTATTTGAATGTGATTAATTGTGAAGCATTCTGTAATGATGTTGTCCAAATGACATTGTGCAAAATCAGATTGTATTAACTAGACTGTTGAAACCTCATGCTGTCTCAAGGTCTGAAAAACTTCATGCGTTCCAGTAAAAACCAGGTTTTATAGTACTTTTAAAAAAATGGTGTTGAAGCTCTTTGTTTCTCTATCTTTTTTTTTCTGGAGGGAAAACAACATAGTTTAGTCATTCCTGTTCAAGTTAACAACCATTGCTTATGGCAAACTTATCAGTCAGAGCCTGATTTTGACACATTTAGTTTGATTTAATGATCAGATATGTTTATTTCACTTGATCCACTGCTAGAGCAAGATGCTATTTACTGTAAATATGGATATCTGTACTTGGATATTCCTCTTGCGGCCTGATTTTCTTTCCCCTCTTTTTTTTTTTTGTTTTTTGTTTGTAATAACACTAATATGTCTTGCATAAAAGAAGAAATTGGTCAATTGGGAGTAGATGTACAGCTGGGGAAGGAGATCTTCTTTGCTACAACATGAGGAGGAGGCAATGGATAGTTACGCTGGAAGGAATAAACATCTTGAAACTCCACATATTCTGAGTGCTTGGTACTAAGTCTTCACAGAGTCCTCACAAAGACCTATTTCAAGTTGGGAGTATCTGAAAACTCCTTGCCAAGCCCAACCACAGATCACTAAAAATTTACCCACTTCCATGCTCTAGGAAGCATGGAAGGGGTAGGCTAGGCTCTCTCCATGGCATCTCAGAGCTGGCACAGCCCTGGCTCTTCCCACACAACACTTGTTTACCACAGCAGGATCGATGGTAAGAAGGACTTACTATTGGAAAACTCGTTTTTCCAGTGGCTGGTTGAATATATCTGGCATATTGAGTGTGCCAGAGTGCTTTTAGCTGCTGGAGAAACAGATTGGAAAGGTCAGAAAAGGCTGCTGTGGTTGCCAAAACACGTGAAGTGACAGAAGTACAGAATCCTACCTGTGAATTTCTGCATCAAGCCTGTAACTTCTCTAGGCGATAGTATAACTCTTCAAATAATTTAATTTCTAATTTGTGTATGTAATTTTTCATATAGATATTGTGTGTGCATCCTGGATACTCAAGTCTTCTGAAAATCACTTTGTGCCCTTGCTCAGTAATTTTCCAGCCCTACCAATAGACTATATAGGTATTTCCTGTAACGTTCCAGTGGCTCTTGCAGAAGACAATTAACTTTCTGGCAAGCTTTGCAAGTTCTTGCCGCATCCTTTACAGAGAAATAGTGGCAAATTATGCAGCTGTCCAACTGCTTATTAGACCATAATGTCAGCTGATCTTCTATCAGACAAGTCCCTCCTTGGCTATTTGTGCATGTGTGTTTGTGTGTGTCTAAGATGAAAAAGCAGAGAAGGTGCAACACATTTTAGATATTATTCTCCCTACATTAGCTTTAGACTGTATTTCCCACATAGGTCACTGGATTTCTTTTGCGCCTGTCTACCTAGTAATTGCCAGTTTCCCCCAGGCTCTCATATGCTGGCATGTCCTGCCGTGCCTGGGCTTCAGCTTCTCTGGGTTTACTAATTCTAGCTCTCTCTCTGAGCCTCTTACTTTTGAGTATCATGCTTCTCACTCCAGGTAGCCTCACCAATATTTCTAGTAATGATTGCCCTAGCAAAACTAAAGAGGATTAGTTGTTTTTTGATTTATCTGCTACCTTCAAAATTATTGCTCTATGTAGCTTTTTTTAATTACTTTTCAACCCTTTCCTACCAAGTGTGAACTTAGTTGCTCTTCCTACTCGGTTTGCAAATCTGGTTTTTGGCTTTTCAGCCTAGTCAATGTATTCTTTATCTAGCATTTGTTTTCAGCTTTACCTTACTATTGCTCTACCTGGCAATAGTAAAATTTCTTATCACAGACCCCATAAAACAGACCCCCTAAAACACATAACACAGACCCCATAAAAAAATGCAAGCAAGGAAGCAAAAAAACAATAGGGAAATCAAGGTTATTTGCTCCCATAATTTAAAAAAAAAAAATAATCATGAAGCACTAAGTCAGTGCTGCAGTTCTAAATCTTCACTTTCACATTGGCTTCAGGTCTTACATAAAAGCAATTGATTAGCTAGCTGTTGCAGCTCTTTTTTTAAATGTTTTTGAGTACTGCCATTTTGTTCCTCATTTTGGAGGTGTCCTATATCTGTCTATCACGTACTATGGTGGAGTCAGTTCTGTATTTTTCTCTAATGGGTTGGTCTTTTGTTGTTCTCCCCTTACTGCTACCTGTGCTGGGTGTTCATGCAGTGGAGATATAACTGTACTTTTTCATAGGGACCAAACAGGAGTGTGAAGAGTAATAATAAGTCCAGAGAGGGTAGGTTTTTGCAGGCACAGAAAACGTTGTCTTGCTCCCTAGCAGTAAATACTCCTTTTTTTTCAAGTTTGCACACAGGATGTTTTTCCCCAAATACATGACAGCTCTTTTAAGATGTTCCAGCGTTGTATGCTCCTGTTCTTCTATCACTTTTAGAGATGGGGATGCCTGTTTGTTTGGTCTGTCTCTTATTTGCTCTTTGATCTTTGCTCACTTTCCCTCGTGGCTTATATTGTGTTATTTTGTTTTAAAAATAATATGTTTTAATTTTCCTTTTTGATGCATGAAGATTGATGGTTTTATCACCCTTCTTTGTTCTGTTACTGGTTTTCCCTTTGGCGAATTATCTTGTGTGTATTTACATAGCTGGGGTTGAATACCAGGCTGTCCTGGTTTTGGCTGGGATAGAGTTAATTTTCTTCCTAGCAGCTGGTATAGTGCTGTGGTTTGGATTTAATATGATAATAATGTTCATAACACACTGATGTTTTAGTTGTTAATAAGTAGTGCTTACACTAAGTCAAGGACTTTTCAGCTTCTCATGCTTCACTTATGGAGAAGGTTGGAGATACACAAGAAGCTGGGAGGGGCACAGCCAGGACAGCTGACCCTAACTGGCCGAAGGGATATTCCATACCATATGATGTCATGCTCAGTATATAAACTAGGGGAAAGCCGTCCAGGGGGCCGTGGCCCGGGGACTGACTGGGCATTGGTTGGCGGGTGGTGAGCAATTGCGTTGTGCATCACTTGTTTTGTATGTCATTTTATCATTGTTATTATTATTATTTTTATTATTATAATTTTTTATTATTATTAATATTAATATTATTAATATTATTTTATTTTGATTATGAAATTCTTCTTATCTTTAGGCAAGAAGTTTTTTTCACTTTTACTCTTCCAGTTCTCTCCTCCAGGAGTGGTGTGAGTGAGCGGCTGTATGGTGCTCAATAGCAGGCTGGGGTTAAACCATGACACAGGCTTATACCATGACAACAGAATTTTTTCATCAGATGCCATGTCTGAACCTAGCAGCTGTTATTTCCTGAATATTTTTCAAACCCCACATAGGCTAATAGATGGTTTCATTGAATGTGGCATCCCAGCCAGTGTTCTCAGAGCCTCACTTTTTTTCTGTCACTGCTATACATTCTTTGCTGCCCAATCTGGCTCTCATGAGTCTGTCAGATGTTCATTCCTCCTTCAGCTATGAAACAAGAACCTAGTTCTCTTGCAGTGAGGTCTTATTCATCCGAGAGGAGATAGAAAGGTATTTTAGGGGGCATACCACACTTTATCGCTTGTGTGAGCTGCGGGCTGCCTTAGCCCGAGGCAGGCGCCTGCACTCCCAAAGCACCGTACCCCAGGGGTACAGGGTGCCCGAAGGGTAATCATCATGCCATGGTGGGATGCGAATTTTGACCTTTTTTTTCCCACAAGTCCTCCCCTCTTGCCTTCCGTATTGAAGTGAAGATGTCTTAGGAATTGGTACCGAATTCATATGAATCTGGGCATCCTTTCTGCAGTCAGCTTTCGAAGCTTCCAAGCAAAGAGGCTTAGACTTTAGCCTCTTTGCATGTCTAAAGAATTAGAACCTAGAGAAAGCTGTTTGGCCTGGATGGTTATTGATTTCTATTCTGTTCTTCAAACTACAAATACAGAATCATAGGACGGCAGGGAACAGGACCAGAAGAGCCCTTGCGAGCCAGCTAGCAGAGCAGGCTACAGGCAGTACGCTGGGAGATTTACAGTTGCTGAAAATATTAATCAGTGCTCTTAAACAGTTTCTTCTGTAATGTGCACAATATATCAGGAGTGAGTTTAAGAGAGATTTGTGAGGGATTGTTCCTCAGGGAGACTGTGAGATGAATTATGTCTCTTTGTGGATGTGCTGACCCACAGTTGTGTATTTCTGATTTACACCCTGTAATTCTCCTTGACTTGCAAGTGCTCCTGGAACAAAGGTCAGTAGAAAAGTCTCTGAACAATTATTTACCATTCTAGACGTAAATAGCCATAGGCTCTTTCTGTCCCAAGGTTCTTTGGTTCCCCTTTCTTCTGCAGCAGAACAGGTTACAGCTGCAGATATGCTGCTGAAATACAGCCACACAAGTTTCTATTTTGTAGCTCATGCCAATCTCCTACTGAGCTGTCTGCTTTCTGAGTCTGTGCTCTCATCCTTTCTTAGCACTGAGAACTGCCCTTCACCCTATAGCCCCTTTTAGAGGCTACTCCTAATTTTAGCTTCTGTCTGGACTGAGGAAATAATTTTTCAACACATAGATGAAGAGCCAGGATTAATCCAATACTTATTTTGACAGTGATATAAAACCCATAAATGTTTTTTTAAAAACAACTAAAAGTGACTTGCCTAAGCAATTAGCTCAGTAAGCAGACATTTAAAAAATGGTGGCAGAAAAGCAGAGCTGTGGATTAAGACGCGTGATGATTTTCTTTATTTAATAGAAAAGTATGCAGAATTTTAATTATGATCAGGAGATTTTACGTTTGCTGCAAGTATTCACGTGGGTTGTTAACGTGACAACTGTGGTTCGGCAAGGAAGGACCACACAAGACAAGACTTGAAAACTGGCAGATAGGAATATAGTGACTATTTCATTTTGGGCCCTGCAAGAGAGCACACATCTGAAATGAATATGTGACAAGTGGGGAGTATTGGATTTCTGTGTGAGGAGTTGACAAGGCAGACAAACAGCAGCCATATATTACCTATGATGGCGAAAAGATCACATCATTTATAACCTTTGAAGCAACAGGAAAACTGAACGCAGCATCATCTTATAATGATCTAAGAGAGAACTGTCTCTTTTTTTTTTTTTTTTCCCCTCCCTAGTTATATATAGCTGTTAGAGAGGGCCCTGCTGAGGGGAAAATGGAGCATATGATCAAGGGCAGTCCAGTGAGTCAATTTACTGACTAACACAGTAGATTATCATGTCAAATATATAGCGCCAGCAGTATGAACAATAATGAAGCCTAGTTTATTTCTTTCCTGTAAAATGAAATGAAGATGTGATTGGAATTGTCACACCTTGGATATATGAGCTAGATTCTCTTAATCATCCAAAACAAATTGCCTTATTCTCTATACTGACGTTTATTTTAGGAGCCATTCCAAGACTGGCAAGCTGAAACCATCTATTTAAATGTCAAACACGTTTAAAATATCCTCTGGACAGCTGTACCCTCAGGTGATGGTTCAATGGTCTTGTGCTTGGAAATACCTGCTCCCCTCAGACCCAAAGAAGGGATAACTCAGCCTTTCATCCTGTGGGGAGAAATCGTTCAGCACAGTGTCATGCAGAGACACTGCAAATGAGCTCTGGGATCATCAGTAAACCAACCAGCCATAAAGCCGACAGGGCAAGAGACTCATAGAAAACCCAGATGGCCATTGAAAGGAACCTTTCCTTGCCTGATCATCTTTTCTTCCCATGCCTCAGAGTGCCAGTGAGAAACATGAGGAGGGGGATGTTGCCAATACTGTGCAGACTCCACGGGTCTTCTTCCATTCAATTTTAATTTTTTTTTTTCAAATTTTAGGGGGAACATATCCATGTGTTTTGCAGGTTTGTTTATGGTGTTGATCAGTAAGGTGGTATTCTCTGTAACATCAAATTGAACACCACCTGAAGAGAAGGTACAGTTAGCAATCTGTTAAAATTTCCACTTCATACAGAAGGGGTTCATTTTGATTTAGCTGTACAATACCAGGGTTCTTGTGTTTGACCAGTGTCCAAGCTCTAGGTGAAAATCTGATCACTTTTTGGTCTGTCAAAATTCTAGCTTGAGCAAAAACTCAGGGAAATAACATTCGAATTGCAAGTCACTGCCATTCCTTCAGGGATAAAAGGAGTACATAATCAATGTTATTGATTTCTAAACACCTTTCTTTAAGAAAAGAGCTGAGAGTAATTGGAGAGACATTTACTAACTGTTTGCTAAAGATAAGTCACAAAGCCCAAATATTGCTTATCTGTTAAGTATAATTTCCTAAAGGTGGTGTGTAAACTGATCTAGAAATTAGCACAGTGTTATACATTTAGCACATATAAGGAAAAGCAAATGGTACTGCTGTGATTGGACATGTCATCTGAGTATTCCAGAGCAGGCCAGATCTTTAATCTATTACTATGTACATATACTACCAGATTACTCAGTTTTCAGTAGACTAGAACAACATGTTCGATGCACAAAAATCAGCTCTTTTTGCTGAGCTTTAAACTTAGAATAAAAAAGAAATCCCATTTTTTGGTTTTGCAGCACTCATCTTCATTTTCCAAAGCCTCCAAACAGTTCACGTTGTACATTCTGGGCAGTCAGAATAAAGGCACAGACTGCTCCATGGGCCAACGCACTCGACGATCTTCAGCTTTCCATGCCAGCAACGGGGCATGCTGTATGTCATGAACAGTAGAACAAAAGAGAAGCGATACATTTCAAAATGCTTCATGGTACTGGAAACGCTGAGCAGTTGGGAGCTGTGTGGATATCCAAAAGTTGAAGGTTTTCATAACTATTTCCCCATTATTCTTAAAAGGTAGAATAACAGCTCTCAGTTCAGAGGTGGTCTTGGCAAGGTGGAGCTCTGCTTTTATGATTTGTCTTTTCTTTGGAGGAAGATAATTTAGCCGCAAAGGGCAGAAGGGGTCAAGAGCATATAGGAGTTGAGGCAGGAACTGAATTTTGTAAGCAGGCGGTGGAGATCACATATTTGGAAATCAGTGAGGACGAAAACATCAAAGAGGAGGTAGGCAAAAGCAAAATCAGGAATTAGTGAGGTAAAATTTGTGGTAGAAAAAAGTAGAAAAGGAGTCAAGAAGAGAAGAGACAGGTGGGGAAGGAAGGAGAGAGGGAAGCAAAAGCACCAAGAGTACCTATTGAATACCATTTCCTTAATCAATTTGCCTGTATTTCACATTAGTGGTTTTGAGACCCCAGTCATGTTTCTAGATCAGAGGACAAACAAATCAGGTTAATACCCACTCATTATAAATGCAAAGTGTGTGTGATATCCTATTGTGCAGTATTTAGTCTGTCCCCAGACCCATCATCTTGTCTGATCCTGGTAGATTGCTCCTACCTGGTACTCATGAGGCTGTGCAACGACCAGTGAAGTAGAAATCTGTGCTGCTGGGTCTCCCTTTGTCTCGGGGTGCTCCTGGACCGCTTCATTCTCTGATTTATTGGCATATTTTCTGAAGATAATCCTTCCTCAGGTGTTATCTTCTCACAAAAGTAGGACCTCAAGGTAGAGTTGTTGTAGGCCCTCAAAGTGAGTCCCGACCTCTTCAGTATACCCAAGGACAGGCTTCTCCAGAGCTCCAGCACTGCAAACACTGTTTTAGGATTACTCCAGGACACATAAAAGATAAAACATACAACATGCACCTTTCCGGAAGTCTGCTGGCATAGCAACCCTTTATTTTGGTGTTCTTGTGCGCTCTCCTCTAGATAAATTAATTGGACATTTCTTCTCCCATTTTCCTTGATATTCTTGAGCAAAACTTGAGTTCAAACGAGTGTCTGAGATTCTTTCCCAAGAAAGAACTTTATAACTACTGTTATAGTCATGCTTCCATGTTTCATCTGCCTGTACCTCTCAGTACTGATTTTTCTTGTATGTTATTAAATCTATTGTTTCAGGTTACCCTTTAATCAGTTTTGCCAAGTAATAAAAGTCCATCACCAGACGATCTGTTGCTTAGCTACTGGCCTGGGCAGATGGTCCTCCTGGAGCAGTGCCAGAACCTCACCAAAGGGCCTGTTCATGGGTAGAGAGGATTGGGAAGGTTTAATGACCCTTGCCCATGTGTTCAGTATCCCTCGTCCTCAGAATCACACTCCCATTTGAAGGGGAAAAGCTAGCAGAAAAGTTAGCACTTTGAGAAGTTATTAAAAATGGAGTTCGCAGTTAGAAAAATGCTCTGGAGAGAGCTCCTAACATTAAGCCGGAATACAAAAATTCTCACTAGGTGGACTTCCCACTAACAAATGCCTTTAGGGAATACAAAAGGCATTAGATGACTAAATTAAGTAGATGCCCACATGTATATGTATGTACACATATCTACATGTGTGGGTGCATACAGACTGTGTGAGTGTGTAAAAAAAAACTATGATAGAAAAACTATCAAACCCGTTTTAAATGAAATCTTATTTCATTTCTGTGGTATGCATACTTCCAATGACCTAGTAAGATTTGTGGATTTAGTACTTACGAGATGAGAACCCCACCCCCAACAATTCTGTATAAATATTGCAGTATCAAATTGCTGCAACATTGAGTGCCATTGATTTTTACCTCGTGATGAATGTTTATTTTGCTGTGACTAAATAATATCAGAGCTTTATAGAGCAACTTTCATAGAAGCAAATAAAAATAAAAATACAGAGGTCTATTTGTGTAGTAAATTTCTAATACATTCAAACAGTCAAAATGTTTCTAAGATGCAACAATTTAATTTTAGAAACAAGTTTGAAGTGCAGATAGATGGCAAATACTTTGTTTAACCCAACCATATGTAAAAACAGATAGAGAAATCCAGATTGAGATCTTGGCTAGCAACAAGAACTAAATGATATGCAAAGCCAGAATGAATAATTTGTGTAATAGAAGATAAGAAAAGAAAACCAACCCCAAAACATTATTTATTGGAGGTCTGGTATTAAGAACTGACAACTGGAAAAGGAAGGCATTTATCAGTTTGCTTGTCTTCTCAGGGAAAAAAAAAACAAACACGCAAAACTTATAAAATTTGCATGTGAACACGTTAAGATTATTCAGACATTCTTGACTATTTTTAGCTACAGAACTTAAATTATTGATATAATTTGCAATATTTAATTTGTTTTGTGCAGTATTTGCATAAATTAAATGCATGAACATCTGAGAAAACTCTGGTAATCTCCGTCTGCATTTGCTGGGGTTTGTTCTGGGTCCTTGTTGTAGCAAATGGCTTGAAGGAAACAACCCAACAGTAGAGAAAGAAACTTCTTCCTTCCCCTTCCCAGCACTGAGCTGGAGACAGCCAGCGCGCAGCAAGGGGCATGGATGCCACAGGTCCCAGCACTTTGTCCCCAGCCCTGGCCCAGGCAAGGAGGATGGTGTCTGCTGTCGCTGGCCTGCCGTCGGGTGGGCTGCAGACCAGCCCCGAAAACTAGGGGAGCTGAGGGAACCAAAACCCAAGCCTGAAAAAATTCCCAGCAATACATTGTTCTGGAGGGTAATCTGCATGAATCAAATCACAAGTGCTGTTTATGGGCCCTGTATGTACATATACACTTTTTTTCTTTTTTCTATTTTTATTTTATTTTATTTTGGCTGTTTGATGAATGAAGTACTCTGAGATGCCACAGTCAGGGCACGAGGGTGCCCTAACAAAGTCATCTAAGATGATTACAGCTGAGGCAGAGGCCAGTGAGAAATTTCCCAAAGTTGCAATAAAATCCATCGTCCCAAAAATATTTAAATCTGCTTGGACCAAAGTGCCAGAGAGCCTGATGGGAAAAATCGTGGTGAGGCGGGAGCTCAGATATCCCCATCTCTGACTGGGGGCTGTGAGCTCGGGTGCCCCACGTGCTGCGGGACAGTTTCCTCAGGGCTCTCACGGCTGGGGACACCACGCGCCTTTGTCCTGGGACAGGACTTGCTGGGGGGTGTTGGTCCCACAGAAGGTTTTAGGGCAGGAGATTGCTGAAGTCTGAGGCCCCAGCCCCATGCTGCCAACGGGAGGCAGGTGAGAGAGTCTGCTTGTGCCCCGTCTCATCTCTCCTGGGGCAGGTATTTGGCAGAAAGCAAGAGAAAGCAGGAAAAGTGAATTTTAGGGGACATTTCCCTTGGCGTTTTAGGTTTTTGAGGTTCTAAAATTTTAGCAGATATAGTCTTGCTTTGATGTGCCCGTTAGCCACTATTCCACGTTCTAGCTGAAATAGTCGCATATTTAAACACTAGCATTGCAGTTTGCTCAGCCTTGCATGCAGACAGCATGAGCAGAAGTTAGTTGCCCTGTATCCAACAGATTTCTGGTCAAAGCAGATAATCCTTCAAATCTAGGTCATTAACATATATTTGTCTGATGTAAAGCAGACTAACGTGCTGTTCCCACTGAGAAACTGGCCAGCCT
>NW_010550966.1:5374-35241 GCF_000687285.1 Phaethon lepturus | reverse complement strand
TCCCCAGTGAGAACCGGGCCAGCCTCTGCTTTCATCAGAGAGAGGCTGGCAGAGAGTTACCCAAGAGCAGTCAAGTCTCCAGACTTCACTGTCCTGAGTGGATTTAATATCCAGTGTTTACAAGACACTCACAGATCACTGTGTCTGGATATTTTAAGGCATTACTTTCATTTAAAACAAAGGGAAACGAAGACACTGTGTCAGGAATAGATCTGCTGTTATTTAGGAGTTTTAACTCTCTATCATAACATCCATGATGCTTTGCAAAACAGCAGTTCATCTTGTTCTCCTTCCCTCCCCCAGAATTAAAATACTAATTATATTATATATAAAACATTAAATTAAATAAGAAATTGGAACAGGCTGCCCAGGAAGGTGGTGGAGTCACCACCACTGGAAGTGTTCAAAAAACATGTAGACGTGGTGCTTCAGGACATGGTTTAGTGGGCGTGGTGGTGTTGGGTTAATGGTTGGACTTGATGATCTTAAAGGTCTTTTCCAACCTTAACGTTTCTGTGATTCTGTGAAATTTACATCAACTGCATTTGCAAAAATCGAGAGAAAGAAGCCTTGCATTACTAAAGAAAAAGGAAAATCTTTTTTTTTTCTAACAAACTGATCACCCTTACTGACGGTATAATCTTTATTATTAAGTAATCCTTGAAAAATTTAGATTCCACTTAAAGATTTTTTCAAGCTATGAAAATATTTTTCTCCACAACATGTTTAAATTATGTTACTCTTTCACTTGGATAATGTGCAATTCCTACTCAAAGAGGGCAAAGCCAAGTTAACTACCATTTCATTATAGTATTAACAACGGTTCACTTGCTGTTCTTACAGAATGAGTAAATGACTCATTCTTCAGAGATTCTTCTGCTGTTTATTTGAGATAGGAGGTATTATTAAACACAGCTTTCTAAAACAAACCTAAATTTGTCCATTGGAAACCCTTACCAAAGACAACAATGACCAATTTATCTTCCATTAATTAAAATGGTGGTGCTATTTTTAATAAAAGGTCTGTTTTACTTAGATTTTATAAGGCATGAGTGTCCAAATGAGAGAAAAAACAAACTTCAGTGAGCAGGAAAATCTGTGTTAAGAGAGGTAGAAAAGGGGTGAATGCCACTGTCACACACACAGAACTGTGAGTCCTGACGGAACAGCATCACGCAGTAGGATCACTCAGAGACTGTTTATGTTTTTGATGAAATAACTTGGTGAATATTTAGGAAAAACAATACTTAGGCCAAATTCTGGGAAGTGTTTGGTCTTAACTTTGGGCAGGATTGAGGTGAGAAACTGACCATTTTATATCACTTTTTGCTCCTCTAAATCCTGGATTAAGGAGGAGTGGGGTCTACATATCTGGCTTAGCTGAGCTGAGATCCAGAGCTCTTCAGGGTGGAACAAGCCAGAGAAGTTTGTTACTGACCTCTTTATTACCAAATGCCACCAGAGCTTGCTCCATCTTCCCTTTTACCCCATCTAAGAAACTGGGACACATAGATTTGCTATGTAAGAGTCATCTCTTTCTGTATCAGCAGGATTTAGCCTCAAGGCAGAACAATGTGAAAAGGAAAACATAATGCTCAAAGAACTAAAAATGAGGGGAAATGCAGGACATTTCAATATTGGCTTCAGCTCCTGGCATGTTTATCAAGAGGTGGAAGACCTGAATTCCCATAGGACATGTTGTATTCAGTGAGAGGAATGGTTTCTGTTCCAGGGTCCTTTCTCCAGCAGTGGTCAGCATGGATATTGAGACAAATTGTATTTAAAAGTTCCAAGACAAACCTAGAAGGAATTTTATGTCTTCTGAAAATAAGCATCCAAGGATGCAGTTTTGCATGAATTAGGTTGCACTTTCAACAGCTGCACATGGACCTATGAATCTGTGCCGTTGTGCTCTTTCCATTTTCTGAAATGTTCTCACAAAACAATTTACACACATAAATGAAAGATAACTTCCTTTTAAAAAATAAATTCTCCCTTTCTCCTTCACGATGGTAATGTGTCTTATCCTATTTCCTGCACTGAAAAAAACACAACCACCCCCCAAAAAAGATAACCCACTTATTTCCTTTCCATTTATTTTCATCATGATTTTCTGATCTCTGTGATGTTGTCCTCCAAACACAGCTTTTCTAAGATGAAGAGATCTCATCTACTTTGTTTCGCCTCATGCAGAAAAAGTCTTTTATCAACCTTGCTGCTCCTTTTTGTATTTTATCTAATTCTGCTATGTCTTTACTGAGTTTGAGTGACCAGAAATGCTCCTTGTGTTCAAAACCTGATCACACTGTGAGTGGATAAAGTGGCAGAATGACGTTTTTCGTTTCGTTTGCCAGTTGCCTGACTGCTGCTTAGCGGAGGACTAATATTGTCAGAACCATCTACGTGGTAATTCCCCAAACTTCCATCTGGGAAAGAACCATTTTTGAGCCCATTACTTGTCTATGTATAGTTAGGGTTATGTGTGCTTTACCTTGCTCTTACCAACCCTGTATTTCATTTACTGCCAATTTGTTACTTACTCAGCATTTAGAAATCCTCCCGGAAAGCCTGGCTTAGCTTTGTCCACTTTGAATAGCCTGTTTCACCTGCGTACCTTCCCTTGGGAACCTTTGTCCCATCTCATTTATAAATCTCTTCCTTGTTACTGGGGCTGGCACAGATTCTTGGGGATTCCCTCCCGTGAATCCCTCAGTTATTAAATCGATCTTTTACTCCTAAACTCCATTACTGCCTTTAAAACAGTTAATCTATGAAAGGACCTTCCCTCTTGTATCCTGGCAGTGTAGCTTTGTAGGAGCCTTCAGTGGGGAACCAAAGAGGATTTGAAAATCTGAACATGTTTCTCAGCTGAACTACGTTCATCCACATACTTAATGACTCCCGAGAACTGAAACCATGTGAGCACAACTGTCTTTGCAAAACCACACCGTGAATTATGTAAAGTACAGAGAGATGGGAGGTGTCTCAAAATCATAAAGATGATTTAGGAATTCAGTCTCCAAAGCTATTTTGGTACCTAATTCCTATTGATTCTATTTTGTATTCAAGTCTGAACTTATTGTGGGTTTTTAACTTTGTGCTTATGAATGCCAAAAGGAAAATTATGTTCTCCACCCTATACCTAAAATTAATCTCCTATGTCCTTGAAATTTAATTAAACCAGGTAGTCTTTTAAATCGTTTGCCCGCCATATGTTAGAAAAAGAATAGCAAAATTAAACAAATAAATCACATCAGAGAGTAAATTAAATACACTGTTTGAAGCCAGCCTCTCTCTCATTTTCCTCATTGTTAAAACTGAGTCAATGCTGACAATAAGCATTTAAAAGTGGTCAGGACAAAACACTTCAGAATGCATTGTACAGAAAGCTGTGCATGCAAGGCATTGAATAGACTAGATTTTCTGAAGTACTTTTCCCATTCCTGATTGCTTTGGTGTGAAGCTGGTAGTATGAATTACATTCTAGACCTGATGGAATAAAAATAAAAGCTTTACAAAGATGGAAGATGAAAAAAGAAAACCATGTCAGCAGTATAAATCCCCCAATTTACCTGTTGCCTACTGTAAAGATAAGTCAAGAGAATGTAATGCCATTACTTTGTAAAGCACAGAAATTTACTAAATTCATAAATGGAAATTAAAAATTGAGTCTGTAATTCTTGTTTGATGAAAATTGTTTAAAGCTAACACCTAAGCATGTTCATTATGACACCATAAGAGAATACATATAAACCTATACTGTTGAAAAAGCATCTGTAGAAAGCATTTATCCAATCTCAGAAAATGTAATTAGTTTTCAAAGGATAATTCTTCTAAAATACTCAGGAGTGTGAACATATGAAAGGAGGAAACCAGCAAAAGAACACTTTCATCTTGCTATTTATTTCTTTTCTATTTCTCTTCCTAGCTTGTGACCCTTCTACCTATGTCTTTATCAAGGACGGATTGAGTTATGACTATGTATTATGCAAGACTAACTTCACATCCTTTTAGAAGGATAAAGTCAATGACTTCAATGGCAGTGGATTCTGCCACTCCAGTTGATGTCCAATGGCTTCCAGCTGTTCTTTGATTTTGGTTTTAAAACCTGTAAAAACATAAATAGCCTAGGATTTAAGCAAGTGAGTTCCTGTCCAGTTTAAAATGAGTAAGTTTTATGTATAATCTGCTTAAAATAATGGTAGAAATGTTTGCAAAGTCACTTTGACCAGTTTATCAGGGGCTAAGCTGATGGACAGCACAGGTTGAAGACTGTTTTTGGATGAGTCTCCATGGTAGGGTATGTCAGATGGTATGAACTGAATATGACTGAATGAAGAATGACCCTGCAACCCCACCAGAAGGTCCCTAGGTAGGTTGCCCAGTAGTTCACCAAGCCTCTAGGTTAAAGGAAGACATATCCACTGTGTTAATGGAAGGAACTTGAGGTCAGTTCTTCTTTTGAAACATGAAAAAAAAGTGTTCTTTTTGTTAAAGGATCTAAATTTGGTTTTCTTTCTCCATGACTATTCCCCAAAATCCTTTATATGTAACAGAACGTTGGAAAATAATCTGAAATGTCAAATTGTAGTTTTGCCATAATATTATGGTATTTTAGAGGCAGTTTTTTAAACTACATCTGTACTGCTAAAGTAAATCACATAGGGGATTGTATTGTTCCTGAGGCCAGCTATCACCACATGGCTCATGACTGTAGTGTGTAGTTAGTCCCCAGTGGAGCAGGTTCATCTGGGAGAAAGCTTGTTGGCATGGTCCACGCCAGAGTGAGCTATCCCACAAGCAGCGTGGAAAATGAAGTTCCAGCACTTGGGTTGACCCCCAGCTCCCCTCAGCAGCAGGGAGGAAGTCTTTCTGTCTCCGCTGTTTCATTTTGGGTGAAACCAGTTTAAGGGCTCAGAGGACCAACAGGACACAAACCTGACTCTGCAGTCTCCTGGGAAAAGTATCCTTCTAGCACATACATGCAGGTCTTGATCTCTGCAGGGTTTCGTTGTTAATTTTCAACAGTATTGGCCAATTTCATCAGAAAGGGCAGAGACATCACCACCCTGAGGTCTTTCAGGTGATGTCTGGTCAGGTGGGAGAGCTCTGATGGGGTCAGGTCCTGCTTGTGAGACTGCAGTGGCTGGCAGCGCTCAGAGGGCAGGCCGGTAGGTGCCAGACTGCAAAGGCCCTTTGCCTCCTGGGGGATTTTACTGCTGAAAATCACATGGTGGTTATGGAGCTGTGGTACCTCCAGGGCTAGAGGTGGGGCTGTAAGGACTGTGGCTTTGCTTGTTTCCAGTGGCACTTAGATGGTTGCAACAGTTACAGCTTAGGTGTCACCAGTGCTAAGTTTTTGTAAGAGTGTAATATCAAACATAGAAACAAGTGGCAGGGTAGGAACACGGTGCCATTCTCTTAATTAATTATTTAGTCTTTGAAAAAAGTTTTTCTGATACAGGTGGGAACAAGGCTACATAAACACAGACTTTTTTGCAAACAGCAAACAGTTCCATGTTGGGAGAACAGGTAACAAGCCAGTGAAGAGATTTACTGGGGAGAAGGGACTCAAATCTGCTCAAGCAGAGGAGGAGACCAAGCACATGCTCCTCACACCCCAGGTGATTTCTGTATCTCTTGTATCCAAGGTAAATCAGCATCTACTGCAAGTCCTAAATAAAAAAATAGCGTGGGGACTGGACACACTTCCCTCTGGGTGTTGTGAGAAAGAAGTGGCACAGCCAACTGTCTATGGGGGGAAAAGCAAGGCTCTAAATCCCATTGGGAAATGAGTGGCTCCTGACAGCTACAGGTTGGGAGCTTAAGACCTGAAAGTGATTCAAATATCCCTGTCCCTAATCTTAGATGGCTTCCCGCTCAAGTTACAACAGTGTAAATTCAAAAGCAGGGCTGTGACATTGAAGATGAATGAATTAGCTCCGCACGACAAAGTTGCGACACAGCAGGGCATGGTGGAAGTCGGGACTCTGCAAACCCTGCTTTGAGATCAGTACATTTTTTTTTTCCTCCCATACATCCCTCAGGAGTAACAGAAATTAAATTTTTTAAAAATGAATGAAGTACATATGGCAACACAGCTGTTGAAAATCTGTTACCCTTTTTGATCACCTCTTGTGTCCTGGGCATGCATTTATCCTTCAAACTCAGTAAAAGGGAAAGCGCTGTGAAGGAGATGGCTCCGCGTATTATTGGGGCACTCTGTGGTGTTAATAAGTCATGCAAGAGAAACCTTGCCTATAAGACTATCCAGAACTGAGGTCTCAGTGGGTTCATCTTTAAAATACTTTACATATATATAATCACTACGACAAGCAGAATTTCAGATTTTTCAATGAGGGAGTGCAAACTGTAAAGAAATAAAATTGAAAAAGGAGAGGACCGTGCTTCTTTTTCTTAATGATGGCAAGCTTTTGAAATAAAAGGGGTATAAACCTTGGATAAGTGCTCAAACAGCCATTCAATACCACAATTTTCCACCTGCTTACAAGTACTCTGTAGAATAGTCCTCAGGCTGAAGTGACAGGGGCTCCAGAGCACTGTTTACTGCCTATCCTCCTTCCAAAAGCACTCAATGTCATAAGCAGTCAGAGTGACTATTTCTTATTTGGTAGAGTTGGATCACGCTACTGGTTATTCATGTTTGTGTGTCAGCTCCAAGGTAAGGAGAGCAAGCCTGGTGATATATTCAAATGTCGGAGCTGAGGAGAGAGAAAAATGCAATTATTGAAAGAGGTGCTTCTGTGAAGGAGCAGTGATTTACATCCTGAATAGGTGTAAATTATCCTCCCTCCCCACCCCCAAGTTCAACAAATGTACTCCTTATTCAATATCTTGCTGCTGTGATGTTTTTTTTCTTGCAGTCTCTGATTCTCTGTTAAGATCAGAAGGCTGTGGTTTAGTGAGAGAGATGAGGGAGTATTCCCTGTGAGGGAGTGGGCTCCTTGTGAACCCAAGAAGTAGTCATTTTAAGTCAACAATGAAGTATTTGTCGGTCAAAGAGAAGACCTTTAACTAGGGCAAGCTGCTGGACCTACAGTTCTTCCCTGCTGGAATGGAAAAGATCAGAGCTGCTTGTTTGTTGGGTTTGAATCGTTTACGGAGGGCTGCCAGTAACTGTTCACTTGTGTATTATTGTGCTATCAGACAGGAGAAATGGCAGTGTGACAGTGCTGACCAGCACAATCACAAACCTTTCATCACACAGTTATCATGGTGATAAAAGTTCCATGGTAGTTGCTCACCCCTCCAAAAACAAATATTGCCTACTCATACAAGAGTGAGAATGGATTTCTGGAAGGTGGTGTCTATTAGCTCACGCTATTGCACCTAACTCCCCGTTACCACTAAATCCAAGTGCTCAGTGCGCTTTGAAGTATTGATTCTCAAAGTGCTCCTGTAAGCAAGGAGGGGCCATGCTCTATCCTCGTTTCATAGATCAGAGATGATGGTGTTAGGCTGCAGTTACATTGAGACATGGATACACATTGCCATGAGCTTGGGCCTGTGGATCTCTGGGTCATTCAATTCAACCTGGCCAGAGCAGGCTCCCTCCTACCAACATGGCGATGGTTCCTCCCTACAGCAAGCCCAAGGAGAGCGATGAGAAACCTGTGGAGTCAGATCTCTTCCTTATGGGGTTGGATTACAGCTTGCAGCTCAGGGTACTTGATTTAGTCAGAGTACTAAAAAATTAAAGTTCTAAAAAAAAAACTAAAAAACTAAACAAAAATTAAGTGGAGTCAGATCTCTTCCTTATGGGGTTGGATTACAGCTTGCAGCTCAGGGTACTTGATTTAGTCAGAGCCAGAAAAATTAAAGTTCTGATTCACAAACACTGGCAGTCATCTAATTTCCATGTATTTTTATGTGAGTTTTCATTCCTTGCTTGTCTTTGAAATGCGGACTTTGTACCATAGCTTAACCAGCTAATTTGCTTCAGTGCTTTGAAGGGGTGCACCTCAACTGTGCAAGTATAGGGCGTGCTCGATAGGCAGGTGATTGTGTGTCTTATTTATCTTCTTTATCCCCCAGGAAGATGAAGTTACTCGTGACAGTCGATTCAATTTTAGTGGCTATGGCATGGGTCACTGCCTCCAAGTCAAAGATGGCACAGCAGTCAAGGCTACTCCACCCAACCCGCCTCCGGCACCACCAAAGGATTCAGATTCCATCAAAAAGAAGTTTGTTGACCGTGCAAAAAGGATTGATACAATATCCCGTGCTGCATTCCCACTCGCCTTCCTCATTTTCAACATCTTTTACTGGATTACATACAAAATTATACGGCATGAGGACATTCACAAGAAATAGGCAACTCTGGTTCACCAGGACTTCTTAGCCAAAGTGACCCACATGTAAATAAACAGTGAAATGTCTTTCTGTCATTCAGACTAAGATTTTCTTTCCCCTCCCAGGACACTGAAGAAAAAATGAACAAAGGGGAAATGAAGTGCAAAAGGAAAAGTGATTGCATAAAAAAATATGCCATGAGACCAGTCAATGAGGGTTCCCCCTATGTACTCTCAGTGTTGTTCTTCCAGATTCAGCATTGATCAGACATCTGCAAATGGGGCCAAATTTTACCCAGCTTTATCATCAAGATATTATCTTTCAAAACACAAGAGAATCAGAAAACAAACAATTCTCGTAAAACATCTGTCAAGAGACTGTGGTGGCTACAGTACAGTGAGTTATAAGAGGACCAAACTTTTTCAGGATAATGTTGCCTTTCTATTTGAAACAAGTCTACCGAGCTACATTCCATGACCATGTCTGTAGTTAGAGGTTTCACCAAGGAGTCCTTTTGTGGGTTGTAAATTATTTCTACTGACAAGAGAGGATAAAAAAAAGAAAAAAAACGATTTATACTTTACTATCCTTGTGGGTGTGCATTTTAATATTATCTTGCTTTACTAGAATTGTAATTTTGGGGTTGAACTTGTGTGTCATGTGATTTATTTGATAGTTGACACTCCAAAACCAGTGAAACTGCCTGGTTTATTTTTGTTGGAAGACAGTGCACTTACTTCATTTTATTTCTGCTGACTTTACATGCAACTTGAGGTGCCAAACTGTATTTTACCTATTGTGCTACCCTGTACCACACTGCTTAGTAAGAACTTGTTTCCTCAAAGGTGTAGCTCAGTTTAGCATTGAGTTTCTATTACTGCTGTCATTGTAGCTGCAATCAATATCTCTATAGGTAAACACAACTTGTTTACAGACCTCTAATTTATATCTTTACTCAAAGTGGCTATCATTTTAAATATCATTAAATAACCTAAGAATTTTAAAACTGTACTGTGATTTTCAGAACCTGTTACCTTTTGGTGCCGGATCTGCGTTATTCAAATCCTTGCTACATGTTTTAAAGTAGAAAATTAAAAAAAAAAAAAAAAAGGTATTTTTGCTTACACAGAAGAAGACAACCTGTAACATAAGACGAATCAAACATTAAAATTTTACACTTGCTGTAAAAGAGTTTATTAAAAAAGGTATTTGTTCAATTTCAATAAAGCTAAATGTGGTACTAACGTTTCTTCACTCTTTTCTTCACTTGCAGCAGCAGGGATGCTCGCACCAGGGCCCAGCTCTTCCACCGCTCTGTCGGCAGAAAGAGGGTGAAAAGCAGCCTTCTGCTGACCCGGCGTAGCACGCCAAATTTCGCTATCTACCCCTCAGCAAAGGGGCTTGTTGCAGCCCCCGGGAGCGTGTCAAGGACTGCGTCGGAAGTGCGGCTGGGGTATGACAGGAGCACTGGCACAACATTTGCCCCTGCGGAGCCCGGCCTGGGGGAGGAGGCACAGAATCACAGAATCGTTAAGGTTGGAAAAGACCTTTAAGATCATCCAAGTCCAACCGCCAACCCAAGGCCGCTGCCGGCTCACAGCATCCGTGCACGGCAAGAAGCTCACCGCAGCTTCGCACGTGCTGTGCCCGGCTTCAGGTTTTCCTAAACTCTCTCCTGGCTTCCTCGCGGCGTCGCCACTTTGGGGAGCCGAAGGACGTGCTGCGAGGGCCTTGCGTCAGGTGCCTCCTGCAGACGTCGTTAACGGCCGATAGCTTAAAAGCAAATTACATTGCACACAGTTCGCTGCCCTTCCCTTGAGAGGCCAAAATACACACCTTGTAGCTGCCCAGCACAGACATGTTGAGTGTGTGTGTGTGTCTGTGTGTGTCTGTGTCTGTGTCGGTCCCTCCCCACGGGGCTACCTGTAACCACCAGGCTTTGTTCCTCTCCCAGGACCGGGGAGGGAATCTAGGGATCTTGAGTCCCAAACAGTTACATAAATTAGCGGTAAAAAGCCAGTTGTGCATTTTATCTCCCCACACCTTCCTCAGCTCTGCGGGCTCTCCTGTCACTTACAGCTGTGATGGAACTGACAACAATCATCTTCATCTCTTTGAGACCCTGGAGCCAGACGTGACTGACAGCTCTGGAAGGGGGAACTAGTGAGAACTCAAGACAACAGTCCAAACTAATTTGCTTTGCGAAATAAGCTTTTTACTCAAATTTAGGTATCATAATATTTGTAATTTTTATAGTCTAAGGTTTGCTTTTATTCCTTTTTAAGGTGGAAGAGTATTTGATTAATGGGTAATGTAGTAGAGGAAAACCCCAGCACAATCCTAGTTCCATGAGCTCCAGCAGCGTGAGGATACCCAGCTGTAAACTGCATTTGTATGGGAAGTTAGGAGCCTTCATTGGTACATAATTCATATTCAGAGGCCACTTTTACCAGTCCCTCGTTCCAGAAACTCTGCTCTAAATGAAGGCGTAATGCCAAGATTAGTGTCAAAGCTCAGCGCCCAGATGTGCGAGCCTATTGCCCGTAACTCCCCCGTACGCCTGCAGACCACTGCAACAGGGATGCAAAACTGTTCTCAGCTGATGGATGTTTGTATGTCCCTTTTTGCAGTGAAGCTCATGTGTCTCCAACCATCCGCATCACAAACTCACTTGCACAGTACTTGGCTGTTAGCGTTGACTAAATAGTTTGCTAAAATATTCTGTTGATTGGATTTGAGGTATGCTGACAGTATCCAAGGGAAGATTGCTCCACTGTTGCCTTATATATAAACGTAGGTCCAGTCATGGGAGTAATCTGTGCACAAAATCCTTGCAGGCCTCTCTCTTTTTGAAGACAGACAGAATTTGTAGCTACGCAGCAATTAGTTGTGAATCTTGAAATAATCTGACTAAATTTTGGACATAAATGATGCATGCAAATGGATAAGGCCCACCAAGCATGGCAATTAGGAATGGTCACATGATACAGAAGAGTTCTCAGGACACTGGTCAGTGGCCTGCGAACCGTCTCACACAGAGATGGTTTGATACCAGACGGGTATCAAAGAGCTTCTTCTGAAAGAACATGGCTGGTGCCAGAAAGTTGTATACTGGCTGAGAAAATGCCTGCAGATAAGAAGTCAAATAACAAGGGTAGCAAGAATTACAGAAGGACATAACTTTCCTAAAACAAATGCTCAGAGAAACAAGACTCAAAAACCGGTCACCTTGCACTCAGGGAAGTAGCAGAATTAAATAGTGAAGAAACTTCATTTCCAGGCACTATTGCAAGAGGAAAAAGAACGGCTTAGAAAATAAGCCCTGGACAAACAGCTTTCGTGAAGCAGGAGAAACAATGGGATGGAAGGAAAGAGGCCTGGGATTAATTCTGAAGAGCTTCCAGACATATTGGAAAACCTGCAGGTTACAATTCTAGCTGGTAAGATAAAATGAAGTCCTTGGGCATTTAAAATGCCTGCATTTAGTTATAAAACAATTATAATTACTTCTAATTTACCAAGAACACTTAAAAAGCTTTAAGCGTGTCTTTAAAGGATGCAACATTAGGTCAGGTCATTGGCATCCTGTTGTTACAGGCTGGAGCTGCGTGGTTCAGTACTCATGGAGAGAGGTTAGCCATCTCCCACCAGAGAGATGCTGTCATGTACTGCAATAAAGCCTCATCAATAAAACAGATCTTTCTTTAAGAAAAATCTTGCTGCAATAGGAGGAAAGTGAAAAAAAAAGTGCAATATGAGATGACATCTCTTTGTGTTCCTTTCCTGTTTCTTTTTCTCCATAATTTTTCAGGCAGCAGAGCCGTAACTTGTGTGTACTGAATCATAGCTGATACGTAGCGTAGCAATAGAGGCTTTTGGGGTCTCCAGTATGAGATACAGCAATTCATAACTGCTGGGGGACAACATGATGCTTCTGGGGTCAGATTTTTCTTGTGCTAGAGAGGTGAGGAGTAAAGGCCAACCCCATTCATCCACCGATGTTGAGATTTTCTCACTCTGCTTCCCTTCTTCCCCAGCATGAGATGCTGAAGGCAACAGGAAAGAGCTGATGGAAAAATAATGTTCATCTCCTACAGGCTGAACTGCTACAGCCCTTCACCTTTGTGCAAACCTGTCATTGACATTGGTGGCACAGGAGCTGCTGACCAAACGTGAGGCACCAGCAAAACTTACAGCCTTACGTAGCTGATGTTATTGAAAACATTGTGGAGGAATCTGGAACTAATCGTTGAGATTATGGGCATTTCCCAGGAAGGGACTCACTGAGCTGAAGTGGTGTCTTTGGCTCAGCAACATGATTCTGCGTCACCTGGAAGTCACATTTCATGAACTTATTCTAAAGATCTGACCCAGTACAATACTGACATTTCTATATTTAGAAATATATTTCTAAATACAGAAAGAAAGATATTTTACGTGTGGATGTAAAAAGTATATGCACAGCTTTCTAATCCTTATTCCTTTAAAATTAGAACATGGTGAGGAACAAAGAAACAAAAGCTGTTGGATGATCTTTGCATTACACAAAGCAGTATGAAAATAATTTCAATTAATCTATTCGTTTTCATTATCTATAATATAGTATCTGTGGAAAATAAGTTTCCGACAGACCTTCAAGGTAATTTTTTCTAATGCTTTTTGACATAGAAATTTGCGTCTTACAATGTTTTGGAAAACTGGAAAACCAAACCAAATCTGCCTAGAGGAACTCCCGCCTGGGAGAATAATCTAAGCAAAGTCACGCTTTCTCCATAAATGCCCCTTACACATTTTTCTTTAAATATTAATCTTCTCTGGTTTGACAGGAAGAGAAAAAGAATATCTTTATGACATTTGAAGATACTTTTCCTACTTTTGCAGGGAAAATGTGAAATATCATCCCATTTAGTGCTAAATTGCAGAACAAGTGCAGATTCACCAGTCCCAGACAAACTCATATAGCCAATTTACTTTCAATGTGTGTGTAGTGCTCACTAAAATCAGATGCGAAAAAAAAAAAAAAAGTGTTTCATTGACTTCAATAGCTTCTAGATCAGTCCCTAATGAAGGATAAGTTTCCAATGCTAAGCACTAGAAATAATCTGTGAGGGAAAATATTCAGAGTGGATTAGCTCTCTTCAGTATCCTCTAAGGAGGAATAGAAACTTGAGCAAAAATAAGTATCTCAGATAATAATTAGGAAAACTGACTTTGTGAAATGCGTACACTCAGTTCTTTCAGTTCTCACTGAAACAAACTTGCTAAATTAATATCTTTGCTGTGGAGAAACCCTGTGAGGCAATATTAATAAAAAAGCAGTGAACTCTCGGGATACTGACAGCATTTTACTTGTGCTAAAAACTAGGATTTTACTGGGAGAAATTATATAAAATCCTCTCTAGCCATCTGAACAGCTGTATAACTGACTCAAAGACAACTTTTTCAGCTTACTGTAAAACCTGAATCTGACTTTCAGCAGAGTGGGTCCCTATTGCTGGGGACGGCAGACGGCATCTGCCATGCCAAGAAGATGACAGCTGGATCCATTGCTTCTCTTTCCACGCCCAGGAAAAATGGCAAGACCCCTGAAGATGCACGGGGGGATTATATTCCTCAGAAGCACTTAGTGAAAATGCATTTGCACAGAGGGGTTGAAGGATTCACAAACCTTCCCTTTGCCTTGACATGAATCCATTTTCCCTGAAGTGATACAGAGTGCTACCCCTGACATCACAGGGTCAGGCCTGTGGCCGGACGTGTCTGGAAATCCCATCTTCATCCCTTGGCCCCTGGAGAATTCCCTTCTCTCAGCTGCAAGTCCTCTTTGCCTGCTGCAAAGGGTCCCCAGAGCACAGCAAGCCAGCCATGCCTTTGAAAAACAGCTTTGATGGTCGCTACACAGCACCCTATGGCTCCCAAGCAGGGAGACGAGAGCAGAGCAGAGAGGATGCACCACCAGTGCTTGGTGTGGGAGAAGGACTACATGTGCAAGGGTGCCTCTCCTCACCCCTGAGAGCCCAAACCTGGGACGTACTGTCCAGAAGGTCCTCTGGGGCTCACAGGTTAGGCTTACAGAACATCCTGACCATGTTGTGCGTGATGAACATGGTCCCAGTGCTGCTCAGAGACCTCTTTACTGGCACATTCAGCCTACCCCACCCCCTGAGATGTTCAATGGAGTTGCAGCTGTGGCTGCAGAAATAGTTCAAGAAACACTGCAGCACTCAAAAAAAAACCTTCCCTGTTTTCCCTTTACTCCAAAAAGAGAGAAGAGCTATGCCAATGCAACCAACAGAAACTAAATCCAGTGTATTAGTAGTGTTTGCAGCAGTGCTAAAGACCTGTGAGCATGTGTTCCCACAGTAGCCTGGGCATTGCCTGTTTTTCCCGACGCAGATGCCAGAAGAGCGCAACGAGGGATTTGGGGAGTGCAAGGGCTGGTGCAAGAAGAGAGGGAGTTCAAGAGTGCTGGCGGTGGGGAGATGTGGGCACAAGCCAGCCAACACAGACACCATCCTGGGCTGCTCTGCAAGCCTGGCCTGAGGTGACAGCCCACTGTGCCCAGCACAGGGCCCCTGAGCAGGACCAGCCAAGGGGAACTGGGAAAGGGTACCCCCTGTGAAGGGAAGTGGCCACAGGACAGGGCAGTGGTGGGGCAAGAATGGATCCCACCCCAGATCAGACTAACAGGAGGGGGGAGAACTCATCAAAGAAGAATCACATCTGAAATATGTACTTACAGAATACCTTCAGTCTTGTCTGCTGGGTGCAATCCCACTAATAAAAATGAAGACTCTACTGCAAAACACTTGATAGGACACGTGCTCCAAACAGAGGGAAATTGTAATGTTACATGTGGAACTAGAGAGAGTCTTTAGCAGGGATTTCCAGTGAGAAAATGAGAGCACTAGTCATTTATTTCACACTGGAGATGCTACCTCCTCCTCTCTCTGCATTGTCAGGCAGAGGTGTTATGAAGAGGGATGGGAGTCCTGAAATAAAGAATCTTACCGCTGTGTGGTTAAAGATGTCCTCTTAGCCATTGCTCAGAGTGTGAAGGGGAGATGCGTATGGCTGCTTTTGGGGGAAACCAACAAGAACAGCATGGACAAATGTCTATGATGAGCTAATTAACCTTTAAAGAGGAGAGTGAGTGCATTTTTCCTGTAATAAGCTAATGAACTCTGTCCTCTGGGAGAGATGTGGGACATCATCAGTGCAGTTCCTAACAGGGGTTGCCAAAGATGCTCTTCAGAGGAAGGGTGAAGAGCAGGGCTGCTACTGAGCCATTAGCTTAAAAAACAAGAGCTGAAAGAGCTGCCTGCTGCAGGAAAATTGGGTTCCCCTTCCGTGTGTATTACATTCATTGTAATAGGGCCCTGAAAGCATGTTCTCTGCCTGGAAGGATATCAGACTCTTCCACTAACCCATGAAAGGAGCAAAGAAAAAAAAGACCCTTTTTCTTGACATTTTTCTTCTTACAGTAGCTCAAGTGAAAACCAAGAGAAACTTTTATGCTGACCTTGGTTATAATCCAGGCCATTACAAGTTGATGGTGAAAGCTTCAATGTGGGCAAGATCTGCATCTCAGCCATCTGCTGTTACGGCACATTTGCTTTTCACTTTGGAACCCAGTGACTTTGTTTCCTTGAATTACTGTAATGAGAGGTTTCTTCACTGACCCTTCTGGTGCTGCAAGTGCAGTAAGTGAGCACAAAAATGAAGAATCTGCTAAACATCATTTAGAATATCAATCAAATTTTCCTCTCCTCTGAATCTGTGTGCATAATAGTGCTTCAGAGGCCTTTTCCAAGGGACACTGGTAGAGGCTAAAGAGCATTTTAATGTTTCCTTTGATTTATTAACATTAGCCTGGTTTTTAATTTGCAGAAAAAAGTGTCCATTAATACCCACAGTCACATTTTACATTAGACATCCTAAATGTGACCTATTCTATTTTTAAAGTAACTAATTCCCATGTGTTTGCTGACTTATTCCAGGCATCACCAAGCCTCAAAACATAAGGCCTGTTCCTGACATGCTGGGAGTTTTCCTTGGTTTTGAACATCTGTGTTGCTATTCTAGCTGTAGCTTTCTGTTTTAATATCAGTGGGCAGGACTGATTTTATGACACTAAGGAAATAGAGGAGGATATTTTAGCATAAAGGAAATTTGCACATTTGCAGCTGTAACAGCAGAGAAAATTTCACTGAAAATTAATGGTTTCTGCAAAGTGAAAAGCTCAAATCATATTTGTGCACAAACATGCAGATACACACACGCCCCTTTCAGTTTGCTTACCTTAATCTTATTACAGCATTTCTTTGGCTGATGTCCCTGAAAACTGCTACCCAGTGTTTGCTGGTGTTGTAGCACAGAACAGTATCTACTTTATTTATCTCTGACCTAGTTGTGGAAAAGGTCCAAAAGTTATCTTCAGCCTGATTAATCTAAATCTGATCTGCTAATACGTTGCCGTGGATTAAATACATATATCATCTGAAATAGCTGAGGCACGGCTCAGACATCCTGCAAATGGCAGCACTCAGATAGATCTGCCATGAGTTTTTCTAAGGAGGCACTCTACCCCATGCTCTCTGATAAGGTTTCTGGGTCACATCTGAAGACTTTAGCAGAAAATGTGATTATGGGTACTGCTGAGGTACACCTTTTCTGCAAATTAAAATCCAAATTGATATTAATAAAACAGAAGGGAAACATGAACTAAAAGGCCTGGGGAGAGGTCTTCAACCTCTCCCTGTTCCTGGTGCTGGCAGAAGAGCCACAATCATGTAGAAAGCCCCATCTGCAGCTGGTGAGGATCCCCACGGCACCACTTGGTGCCTGGGAAAGCAACCCCAATCTTCCAGGCCTCCCACAGGGCACAGGGGGGTCCTGCCTTGCAGCAACAGACAGGTCTGGGGGCATTTAGCTTAAGCTATGAGCAATGGTGGTCCTTGGAGGAGTCCAAGATGAAGCTACTTCACAAGAGGTTTACTCTCATCATCACACCTTGGTCAAACTGTCTTTCTGAGGTTGCCCAAGCCCTAATGTTCACACTGGTGTTTTCAAGCTGTGGTTAAATGGCCACGTGGGTTACACACTGGTGGCTTTTGTGACATGCACATCCATCTCATCTCTGGCCACTGCAACATGGAGGGTTTACTAGCTGCCCTCCCAGCTTCACTAGTTATTCTCCCTTCAGGCTGGAAGAAGTGAGCCAGGTCCTCTGTAAAATAAGACATATGGAGGAAAAACCCACCCACCAACACCAAACCACACAAAGCGCTTCTCCCCAGCTCAGCCACCCAGGCTTGGGAGGTTCCCTATGAGCTGGTGCAAGGATGGGAAGGTGAATTTGTTTGCAGTGTTATGTGTGCAAAAAAAGTGTAACTGGAAAGCAAAGAGAAACAGGTTTTGGAGAGACCTCAAGAAGAGCAGAGACTTCAGGAAAATGCTAACGACAAAAGGAGAACTGAAAACAGGGAGTGGAGAAAGGGCCTCGTCTTGCTCATCCCAGTGGTGCTCTGAGGAAGACAATCAGGACTCCACCAAGGATATTGTCACCAATTTCTCTTTTTAATGGAAATCGCCTGGCAGATCCCCAGTATCAGCTACTCACTCAGAGGGGCATTTCTATTATTAGGAGAGTCAGCTGGGAGAATGGCCAAGGTTTCTATTAGCTCCATTACCAGTTAGCTTTTATAGGTACTTGAGACCATCTCTGATTTTTGAAGTATAACTGCATCTATTGGACACTACTCCAATGTTCCCCTGTTTTAAGAAGGTCAGCACTGCCCCCTCAGGAAAAAAAAAAAAAGAAAAAAGAGAAAAAAAGGAAAATTATAGGCTGAAATCATGGAAAATCTAGGTGGGAATGACCTTAAGAGACTGCATAATCTACTTGAGCCCCAAAGAGAATGGGCTGGAGAAGGGGACACTGGGTGTGTATCAGTGAGTGTAGCGGCTGGAAGGGATCTGTGGGAGGGATTTTGGGGAACTGTAAGAAGTTGTATGTTTGTCTTTGCCTCAGTAACTCCCTGTTCCCTGAGCACTGCCCATGGTGAGCACTCGGGTCATGCAGCCATGAGGCCTTCCCCTGCGCCTTTCCCGGGACCTCCTCTTGCTTCTGCTCTGTCTCACTCTTCAGTCAAGAGGCTCTACCTGATGCCTTGCCCTGAGATGGCCATCTGGTGAACAGTAACCAGCTAGGACGTGGACAGAAATTAAGAGGGAAACATCAACAGACAAACTGATAGAAACCTTTTGTCACGCACAGTATTTACCTGTTTATATGACCTCATGAGAAAAATTCAGTTTCTCCCCAGAAAAATTTGTAGCTTCATTAGTAACTTTTCCCATTTCATGGGGTTTTAAAATCAACAAAGTCGTTCAGAAAAAAGTTTGCTACAGAAAACACCATTCAACTTTTCAGTGTTGAATGTACAGGTATTTATCCACACTAAGAGCATGCTCAGTTGAAGACTACCTGAGACCCCGTTGCTCTAATTCCCAGAGAACTGTTATTTTCTAAACTACTGCGTGCCTGTTCCAGGGTGGTGGTTTACTGGGAGATATTTTTCATTTCTAATTATACCTTTCCAACTCTGCTCACTTGGCTTCAAGGACACAGCTTTTTTTAATTATCATTATTTTTATGCATCATTGGAACACCTAAACAGTCTCCTACAGATTCAGAAAATCAGGCTGCCTGTAGTGAATGAATCCTTCAAAAACAGTGATATTATTAGCTCTTCTGTGTCATTGAACAGATGAGCTAAATGCTAAAACCAGAAATTTCATTAAAGATTAAAGAAATATCATTTCACGTTTCACCTGCTCCATTAATTTCAAATATGAATTCTGTCTTTCATGACACATCTGAAGTGCAGTGTAAGATTTCAGATATACTATTTAATCACTCTTTCAGAGAAAGAAAAAAATGTTCAAAATCCTTGAAGAACTGTGTCTCAGCATGACAATATGTTTTGTCTGACCATTTTAAGTCACTAAAGAACAACTTGGCCTTGTGGTTTTTCAATAGCTCCCTTTCTTCATGCATCACTTGAAATATGTTAACAGAGACATAATTTTCAGGAAATGTCAAGCATTTATTCTCTGAGTGTGAGGCCTCCAAAGATTTCTCTGGTGGAATAACCAAGAAGTGAGGCACTCAAAATATTAAGTCCTTTTGGAAATCTCAGCCTTAAATATGGTGAAATTACTTTTACCCGGAGTTTTCCCCAGTCATTGATTTATAACTCCCTCCTTTGTTTTTTTTTGTCCCAAAGGGCAGTTTCTGAGCAGACCACTGTCCTTTTCCCAGGAGCCAAAAACCCCAGGGGACATGATGGGTTGCACCTTGTGTCTCTGCAGGGGGGAAATTTTAAAGGACTGTAGAAGCAGCCTTAACAGGAAAAAAAAAAACTGTAAAAGATGTCTGTCAGACATTTTTCTAAGAAGAGTGTCCTAGCAAAAAGTAAGTCTGGAAGGACATTCCTTCATGTTAACATTACCTACATATCTCAGAGCCAGATTAGAAAAGGACACCCGAATCTTCCCCAACAGCACATCTCTTCCCCATTATTCCTGTACAATTTCAGCAGAGGTTTTCAGAAGATTATCGATATCCAAAAAAGTAACTCTCCCACACGGCGGGGTGTAGATCTCGGTTACGTCCTCTGGCTGGAGCTATGCATCTATATATGTGTTTGTCACACCAGTTCCAGCACTCTCTAGCAGGAGCCATGAGATGCTCTACCACCATTCTCCACGTTCACCATTTTCTGCACTTTCCCAGTGTTCAGGACCCCATCTTTTTCCAACAGCACCTATTGGTATTAGTGCAGGGCAGGCCGTGGGGCTTTGCACAGGGGGGCTGTATGAGCTTCCCCCCCAGGGGAAAGGGAAACCTGACAGGACCACCATGCTTGTGAGAATACTGAGGTTTCCTCAGCACCCGTGTGGGAACAACGCAGCAGGGGTTACTCCAGTCAGCCCTTCCCTGCAGATACCCTTATACTGGCTATGGTCAAACTGAACAGCTTTCCAGCCCACACACCCGTGCAGGATGTTGCAATTTTAAGGAAAGAACAGCAGTAAGGAATAAAAAAGGAAAAAAGGGTAAAAGGAGGTATTTTTATGAAGCTACAGCCCTGGGGCAGCTTTGCAGAGGTTGAGCATCTGGAGTGCCGGGAGTGGCTTTTAGTCTCTGCTGCACTTTGGGGAAGGGGTTGCCAAACTATGGCTACATGAGACCTGCCCAGTCTCCCCCCACTCCTCCTCACTGCCCCAGGCCATGGGCACACGCTGGGTAACACCAACATCCCCCCCTTTTGCTCCAAGCTCCCCTGGGCCAGGGCAGGGCTGAGCTCACAGCGGCTGCTTTTTATTTTAGTTTTGGCTTTCCTTTGCACGGTGGGTGCAGTGATGGCTTGGCCACGGGTGATCCCCCCTGCTCCCCCTCCCCAAGCCCGTGCAGCCCCCAGGGGCAGGGGCAAGCTGTCCCTATGTACTCCCAGCTGCCTCGGCCGTGTGGCTCGCAGATTTTGGGGCAGTTCAGGCAGCGCTGCCAAACCCGCAGTGACAGGTCATTGGGTCCCTACGAACGTTAATGCGATGTTTACTGCTCGCGCCGAGGTGCCACATGGGCTGCAAGCTGTTTGCTCTTGGCCAAGAGCTTGGAAGGAAATAACCCCAGCTGCCTGGAGAGCAGGGACATCTTCCCCTGCTGCTGACCAAGTGGGGCAATAACACGTGTTTGCTTTTTGCTTGCAAGGAAGTCCTGGCAGAGACACATCAATTTTCTCTCAGCGCCCCACAGGAATCTCTTTCCTGTAGGTACTACATGAGGCAAGAGTTTACAGAGGGAAAGGCTGTCAAGCACACAGCCTTGAAAAAAACACAGCCAGATCCCAGCTTCCTGACTTTGTAAGGAGCAAATTGTTTGTCGGTCAATCCTGAATAAATATGAGCCTTCCTTTAGCAGCAAATAATCTCCACAGCCTGACATTTGCTCCCAGTCTAATTCTCCTGGCTGACCTTCAAATCCTTATCCAAAGATTCCTGATCTTCTCACTGCCGTGCCAAAAAGATTGCCGAGGTTGGCAAAGGCTGGGTGAGCTGAGCAGACAGAGGAGAGCAAGTGCAGCTGGGTTCCTCGCCGGCCCTGACTTACTTCTCAACCCGTTAATTGCTCAGCAGTGCAAACACATGGAAAACAAGCAGCTTCTATTGGAGGGAGGACTGTGAGCATACCTAAGTTATTTGGGAAAGAGAAGCCCTTCAGAGACTCCCGTTTTCCTGATAGAAAGTGAGCTGAAGATTTGTAATGAAAGGAAAGCATCCCACTGTGGTTTCTGCGCCGAGGCTGCCGTCATTCAAAAACACCAATTTGAAGTTATCCTGAAATTGTTTCACAATCCCTCACATAATCTTTCAAATCCTCCTACAAACCTAATGTTATCCTTCAGGAATGTATGAGCAGAAGATTTTTATTTGATCAGCGCTGAAATCTTTCAGGACTAATAAAATTAAGAGTTAGTCAAGAGTACTATGCCATTCATTAAAGACAACTAAATTCATGTTTTGGCAGTCCAAAAATGTTACATTAAAAACTTCTGGTTTAAAACTTTTTAACCTGCTTGTCTGGCAAAATCGTCTCATAGGAAACCCTTACCGATGGGAGCAACTTGGTCAAAATGCACCTCTCAAGGACCTGGTTGATTCCCAGGTGTATAAAGTCTCAGGGGGTCTCCTCCTTCTTGGGTAACATGCAGGAATAATTTGAATAATCACAATTTAAACAGCAATCCTCATTTAAGGCCTCTTCTCATGCCAGGGCCTGGGACTCTGTCCTTCTCTACTTCACAGGTTTGAGGTTGGTGGAGGTGCTTCCAGGAGTGACCCTCCCTTGAGAGCTTCCAGAGAAGACCCCTCCTGTCCTTCTGCTGGAGTTCATGCTGGGGTGTATAGGAAAAGTAAAATGGCCTTTGGGGGTGGTAAATTGGCAGGAAGATATAATTTGTGTATAAAACATTCATACACAGATATTCATTTCAGCTCGATACCTAATCTGACCTCCTTTTCATTCAAACACCATCACTCTGGTCATTTGATGAGATTTTGATCTTTTTTTATCTCCTCATATGTGATGAGATACCATGTTGGAAAGAACTCAGAAACTCACTGACACTTGTTGTCCTCTGGGAATGGCTAGAAGGACAAACAGACACTCTGAACTGCTGTCAGACTTTTTCTTTGAAGCTACTATCAAAGAACACATTTCCATCATTGATCTAGGAGACTGAATTCTTTCCTTTACCACTTGAATCCATATAATCCTCTGTGGATCTGGCCAAATTCAACTTTAGTAATTACATTTTCCAGAAACAGAGTAGGCTTAAATCAATAATTAAACAAAATTAGTTAGCACTTTTGATTTACATTGTATTTTTGAATGTAGACTTACTGAAAGCTGACATAATTTATAGACATCTCCTTCAAGCATGTTCAGCCTAAACTATAATTTAAATGAACTGGAAAAAAAAATTACTTCTGTAAGTTGAATCAATATGTCATGAATTGACATACTGCATTAAGCAGGGCAAATAAAATTGGATAGAGCAATTATACATTCTAGACTACAAGGTGACTGCTGTGTTCTCTGAACCTCAACATTTGCAGCTTAATGAATGCTGAAGAGCTGAATAAGTCTGGGTAACTTAGTGGTCTGCCTTTATTTTCAGAAACGAAAAAACATCCTTACTTTGTATCCCTGCGGTCTAATTCTGGACTGCTCTGAGAGACTTTATTTAAAAATACAACAGTTTCTCTTCAGATAAATATTGAGTTTTCGTGGGTTAGGATGTTTTTCCCATTTCCAAAGGAACATTTTTAATAATTTTTTTTTAATTCAGAGAGAGTTGCTTCATAGTGGTTAGCTCTAATGAGCTTGGTAAAGTAATGGCATAGACTCCTCAAGTCTTTCACAGTTGTACCTTACTGAAAGCTGGCGCTTAGCTGTGCCTGAAGGAATTAGATCACAAGTTGCCTAACAGATTAGCAGTGTTCATATTTGATTTGTCGTAATCATAGTCAGGGACAGGTAAATGGTATATGCCACACTTAAATCATGGTGTTTCTTATGCCTGTGATAAATCTGAGGTATGCACTGTAGTGCACATATGAGCTAGCTTTAATTTAGTTGACAGGTATGATAATAACAATGCCCTGAAGCCTATGCCTTGATATATTCAAGCTGTCCAGCTCATCTGAGACCCTGGCTGCCTGGGAAACGGCACGGAGATGAAGTTTGTGTTGTTATATCTGTTGTTACTGTGATTGAGCTTGTACTGTTATTGAATTGCCTGAACTTGCTATTATTATTGAATTAGTGAGGTTAAGCCTGCTCGGATATGCCAACATATACAACAATTACAGCTGTGGCTGCTTTGTGGGTTCAGGGGTAGCAATCTGTGATGATTTTTCCTCTGAATGATTTGCACGTTGCCGCCTTCCTGGTCAGGCGGTGGCTGCCCTTCTAGACCTGCCACTCGGGGCAAGCCCCGGCCCCAGGCTCCGCACGCCGTGGGATTTCCACTCTCCACTTCTATCTTTTCACTAGGCAGCAACCAGATTTCACAAAAGCCTGGTGTTGAATGGTGGCTGTGAAGTCCACAGAGGGTGCCTGCATGCGTAAAGGCCAGAGGGAGAAATCCTGATGAGGGTCCACCAAAACAGAAATCTGCAGGTAGGAGCCGATTTCTGCAAAGAGGCTGTTGTGCTCAGTGCACCACGGTCCTGCTGGAAAAGAGCAATGTTATTTTAGAGAGCAGCAGTGAAGGGTGAGGAAAGAGGTGGCTGGAGGTATCTGAAAGCTGACAGGGATGTGAACTGGGGGGCGTGAGCGAATTCTTACTGCGTACACCCTATGAGCTGGGATAGCAGCTGCAAGGAAGATCTCAGCCCACATCCAGCCGCCAAGTCCTGTTCTTGTGTTTAGATTGCAGTTCTGAAGGGGATTTTTAGAACATATTTAAAAGAAAGTAATTGGAGACTGTTGCATAATATGCACTTTGGATCACAGGGATAATATAAATGCTGGTATTTTCTAACTTTTGAGTGATTGAATTATCACCCGTATAATATCCTCTTAATATAGTTAGTGAATGTAATTAGATTGCACAGGCTGGCTTAAAACATCATCACAACTGCATCACAAATAGAGATGCTCAGCTTAATGGCCCCTAATTGCATGTCTCTATGTCAGCCAGGCATGCTTTAATTCAGATTCTCCCCATACTATCCACTGTTGACCCAATCAGTTTTCTGAGAGGTAGCTCTGATGTTCTGCTACTGACAGGAAAAGTAGCAATGTGAATACATTACTGTTGTCAACAACAGGAAAATGTCACAAGAAAGAGAGGAAAGGCACAATACAAAATGCAGCTGGGGAAGAGCAGAGGCTAGAAGCCAGATTCCTCCTGCTGACCTTCATTGTGTGCTTACTTTCCTTCTTAGGGATGTTTGATCAAATACTTGGCTAAGCAGATGGGACAGAGCAAAAAATTCAAGAAAGCCTGGATTCAAAACATCTAGAAGACAGGAGTGGAATGAGGACCACCAGTGAGAGCTACCTTCTCCCACCAAGGCACGTTTGAACTTGATGTAGATGAAGCACTCCAGGCTAAGAAGATGGAACAGTTTCCACGGCTCATCAGCTCCATCACAGTATCTGCTAAGACTGAGGTGAACATTTTCTGCAACCACCATCTTTGATGAAGACACTTGTCAGTAGCAGTTGGGTGCATTACATATATCACAGAATCACAGAATCACAGAATCATTAAGGTTGGAAGGGACCTTCAAAATCATCAAGTCCAACCGTTAACCCAACACCACCATGCCCACTAAACCATGTCCTGAAGCGCCACATCCAAATGTTTTTTAAACACTTCCAGTGATGGTGACACCACCACCTCCCTGGGCAGCCTGTTCCAATGCTTGACCACTCTCTCTGTAATGAAATTTTTCCTAATATTCAGTCTAAACCTCCCCTGGTGCAACTTAAGGCAGTTTCCTCCCATCCTATCACTAGTTACTTGGGAGAAGAGACAAACACCTTCGTCACCACAACCCCCTTTCAGGCAGTTGTAGAGAGCTATAAGGTCTCCCCTCAGCCTCATCTTCTCTAGACTGAACAACCCCAGTTCCCTCAGCTGCTGCTCATAAGACTTGTGCTCCAGACCCCTCACCAGCTTCGTTGCCCTTCTCTGGACACGCTCCAGCACCTCAACATCCTTCTTGTAGTGAGGGGCCCAAAACTGAACACAGGATTCAAGGTGCAGCCTCACCAGTGCCGAGTACAGGGGCACAATCACTTCCCTACTCCTGCTGGCCACACTATCTCTGATACAGGCCAGGATGCTGTTGGCCTTCTTGGCCACCTGGGCACACTGCCGGCTTATGTTCACCCCCAGGTCCTTATCTGCCGGGCAGCTCTCCAGCCACTCCTCCCCAAGCCTGTAGCGTTGCGTGGGGTTGTTGTGGCCGAAGTGCAGGACCTGGCACTTGGTCTTATTAAACCTCATACAGTTGATCTCTGCCCATCGATCCAACCTGTCCAGATCCCTCTGCATATATATATATATAGGACACAGAACGACCACAGGGCCGAGCAGGTACCAACCCAAGTACTAGTAGACTCCCCTTTCACTTCCATGCCTGTAGAGAGTACTAACTCCTTTACAGAAGATGCTTAAATAAGCAGTTACATCTTCTCACTCATCTCTGTAACCTGTACATAAACAAGTAGATGAGTGATGTTGCAGGATCTGAGTCACAGAAGAATAAAGAAGAAACTCCCTGGGCTCATCTACTGGATATATTATATCCAGTAGCTTGGTGTCCTAAGAAAAATCATAGAATCTTAGAATCATAGAATAGTTTGAGTCAGAGGGACCTTTAAAGGGCATCTAGTCCAACCCCCCTGCAATGAGCAGGGACATCTGCAACTAGAGCAGGCTGCCAGGAGCCCTGTCCAACCTGACCTGGAATGTGGCCAGGATCGGGGCATCTACCACCTCTCTGGGCAATCTGTTCCGCTGTTTCACCACCCTCATTGTCAAAAACATCTTCCTTAGACCTACTCTAAATCTACCCTCTTTTAGTTTAAAACCATTACCCTTTGTCTTATCACAACAGGCCATGCTAAAACGTTTGTCCCCATCTTTCTTATAAGCCCCCTTACTGAAAAGTAAGGTACTGAAAGGCTGCAGTAAGGTCTCCCCAGAGCCTTCTCTTCCCCAGGCTGAACAACCCCAACTCTCTCAGCCTGTCCTCACAGAAGAGCTGTTCCAGCCCTCTGATCATTTTGGTGGCCCTCCTCTGGACCTGCTCCAACAGGTCCATGTCTTTCCTGTGCTGAGGGCTCCATTGCTGGATGTAGGACTCCCAGTAAGGTACTGAAAGGCTGCAGTAAGGTCTCCCCAGAGCCTTCTCTTCCCCAGGCTGAACAACCCCAACTCTCTCAGCCTGTCCTCACAGAAGAGCTGTTCCAGCCCTCTGATCATTTTGGTGGCCCTCCTCTGGACCTGCTCCAACAGGTCCATGTCTTTCCTGTGCTGAGGGCTCCATTGCTGGATGTAGGACTCCCGGTGGGCTCTCACCAGAGCGGAGCAGAGGGGCAGAATCCCCTCCCTCAACCTGCTGGCCATGCTTCTTTCGATGCAGCCCAGGATACTGTTGGCTTTCTGGGCTGCGAGCGCACATTGCCAGCTCATGTCCAGCTTTTCATCCACCAGTACCCCCAAGTCCTTCTTGGGAGGGCTGCTTTCAATCCTTTCATTCCACAACACTTAAAACAATGCTTATGAACCATCACTGGTTGATGCTCACAGTTCACCATCACAGTTGAGCTCACTGTGATTTGGTCACAACATACGTGTTTAAAATACGCTACAACCAGGATCTTGGAGTCGGGGGGAGGAAACTAATCCCTTCATCTCCCTGATAGAAATATAGGCAGATTTCAGGTGTTACACATACTTACATACTTTTACTGCTGGCTGGGCAACTGGCATCTATCTTGCACTCAGACGGAGGTATCACAGGGGTTAGACAAGATAACTGAGATTACTGTAAAGTAGGGAAGGCTTAAGAGTATAAGGCTTTATTTCTCCTACTGTCAGTGGAATAACTGATTTTTCCTCTCACAGTCTACTGAAGGCTCCTACCAACTGCACCACTTGGAGAGTAAATAACAAAAAAGAAATCCTTCTCAGTTTCTGTTGAACAAAGAGGCAAGCACTTTAAGTAAACCTGTGCTGTTCTCCCTAAGCCTTTGACCACCTGAGATCACAAGTAAAGAGTCACTTGGTGCTGGAAGCCTCTTGGATTCAAGACTTCCACAGGAAGCTAAAGGGTTCCTAGAAAGGGCTGCCAGTAGTACACTAGTGCAGGTAGCAGCCTTACTGCAGGGATGGGAAGGAGATGTGGTATCCCAGATGAGCATCTCTCTAGTACCAGCAGGAGAGCTGCTTTTCAACTGGTTTAAACCCAATGTCTTAGCCATTTACAACTCTTCCTCTTCCCAGGTGAGCCACACAAAGATGTGGAAAAGATGAAAAAGTGAAGAAGAGTAATTTAAGGGAGACTGACATTGTATGGAGGTGTTGCATTACCTTCAAACCATGCATTATTTACCCAAGGTGTTAGTAGTTAAGGTTGCATTCCAAAGAAAGGCAAACACTTTTAGGAATGGAAATACACAGCTGGCGCTGGTAAATAGCCTTAAGTTTACCCTGCAGTGACACCTTGAGGGGAAAACATTAAAAATAAATAACCAGAACACGCATTTTAAATCGATACTAAAGAAACAGGCACCACAAAGCTACCTGGATAGACAGCTGCCTTGTTTCCTGGAGCAACTCACGGCAACGTGGGGCTTCATAGCACCATTCCTGCCAAATAGCTTTCTGTTAAGCTGTACCACTTCTCAACTTTTCCTGTACACATCCCATACTTGTACAGTCTAAATTTCCTTTCCTTTTTTCTTCTCTGGAAGAGATACAAGCATCCTGTGTCTTTCCAAAAATGATCTGGTTTTGACCTTATTATTTCTGCATTGGAAAATTATCTTCCACAAAAAATTGTTCTTTTTCAGAAGAGGTAAACTCTTATTCCTTGTGTTGTTAGAAGAAATTGCTCAGCCTCCTCGAGAGCAACGGAAGGCCCTGGGGTGACCTGAAGGTGGCATTCCCATGGGAGTCTGGTCTGGCAGATGTAGCTCTGGGGTCAGCCTGGTGGTTGCAGCCACAGGGGGCTTATTGGCTCTCGTCCCTCTGCCCCTTACCTGCCTTTTCTTTTGCAGGTTTACTTGTTGCACACTGAAGGCTGGTTGTAACTACAAGCCCTTGCAGAGGCTTTTCTATAGCCGTGACCCAAGAATGGCACCAGAGATGTGCTCCTGGAAATGGCCCCTGCTTAGGGCTGCCTGGCCTCATCTCTGCTGAGTGCAGGGACAGACATTTAGGGTAATGTCTTCTGCAGAGCTGTTTTAGCAGACTATGACAGCTAGCTATTTCTGGTGGCTGAGGGACAACCAGAGGGCATTCATACAGAAATAAACACTGGCATAAGGCTTCCGTGGGTGTGAGGTGTACCTCTGCGTTGCGCTGTCAAACAGCAGGTCAGCACTTGAAATGCTTTAATAACTCCTCCAGCGGCGCTTTGGTTCAGTGTTCCAGCGGCCAGGTAACGCAGCAGGGTTTGTGTGGCTTGCAGTCTTCATGTTTTGCGAGTAAACACAGTTGCTTTGAGCTCAGCACAGTGGGGGGGGAAGAGGCAGCTCCTTCATGATGTTGCCGCGTACAAAGCAAGAGATAACACTGTGTGCTTTTGCTAGGGAGATAAAGGGCGCACACAAAAAAATTTCATACATTGGCTGTTACGTGCTCTGGCATACCAATATGAATTAATTTTAATTTCTAATCAGTATGTTTAATTTGTAAAGCCTTAGAAAATGCAATTGGTGTCATTGGGAAGGGCAAATACTAAGAAAATGAAACTTTTGGAGTACAAAATTCATTTTAACCCTGCCTGTGGAGCTGCTCCTAACCTTCACAATTAAACTATTACAAATGTCAAAAAATATCTTAAAATACAGTTAAAGTGAAGGTTTGTAAGTTCAGTCAAATAATACAGTGAGTACATCATTATTGATGCATGTATGAAACTCTATAAATGAAATTACATTCAAGAGAGACAGTGCCACTACAGCAGTCATACATGTCCTGTATGTGCTGGCACCAGGGGAATGGGAAGTGTTTTCTTCTACTCACTGCAACATTAGCCTCAATTACCTTGAAATGAATCTACCAAAAAAAAAAAAAAAGCGCCAATCTATTCTTCGTTTGCACTAACAAAACATAACAAATTACTCTGTAAGGGGTTAATCAATATTTATAGACCATTATGGGATTCAGCAGGTCATCACATTGCTATCAGCCCTCTGTAGGAAACCCCACAGATGTGAAACATAAATAACAGACACC